>NC_135563.1:16672150-16847150 GCF_964340395.1 Glandiceps talaboti | reverse complement strand
TTTATGGGAAAAAAACCGGAAAAAAACCGGAAAAAATAGACAGGCCCACGTATTTTTCATGTGGCATCATAACGTAAAACAGGATATCGAAATTGACTTCCACTAATCAACAAATCAACCGATTGACGAAAACACATGCTCACTATTTTATGTACATCGACCGTACCCCTCAGGCCATTAACGGAGTTTCCTGGCATTTACGGATATTTTCTATTATTCTATGCCTAAAGCATTAATTATAATCGTCAATGTTTGCTAATTAATTCTTCCAGGGGGTCCTTGGCGTTGGAGTCTGTACATTTGGATTTTGATGTCTTCGGGTGAAACAACACCATTTCCCGGGTCAAAGTTTATTCTACATTAGAGTGCACAATGCTATGTGAGTATTTTTTCGCATCGTCAACAACTACATGGAATAAACCATGGGTGCCAGTTTACCCATCCAAATCAGCGACTTACGAGTTTAACACATTCTTCGCATATTTTCCCAGGTTTTAATTTTAGCTGTTCTGAGCGTCGACTTAATACATGTGAGAAAAAATGACACCAAGTATGATCATAACACTTTTTCGGTATAAATTGTTATATGTAATGTTTGACCATCTGTGATATACTTTTCAGATATAAACCATTTTCTAATAAATATACTTTCTCTGAATTGGACGTCTAAATGTACATATTGGAGAAATGGCGATGCTTTGGTGTTTCCCTTATTCGAGATACACGTTTGTGTGTTGTGTCTCTGTTATTATTACATGTCCCATGAGTGAAACACCAAGGCAACTTTAATAGTGTGATATAACATAGATCTCGTCCGTGTTTGTAACTCATTAAAGACAAAACCCGAAAGAAGCTTAAGGTGCAACAAATTTTGTTATTGTACGTACCGGAATCTAGATAATAAAACACAAGCAATCAATTTAACCACAAATAAATACAAGTAATCAACCAATTTATGCATGGTAATGTTAATGTTGGGTGGGTAAGTTTTTTCCCCAAGTATTAACACACAGTGAAAGTGTTTCAATTATCAAAACTCCCAACAAATAAATACCCATTTCTCATCCATGTAGCCATTTTAACGAAAGCGTACTCGTAATTAGCATAATTTATCATTCAAACAGTGGAAATGACACATCGAATGAGATATGGTTCTTTATATTTATGACTTCAAACACTTAAACACTTGCATATGATCGTGTCGCTTCATGTTTTGATATAAAGTTGACGTTGAAACAAATTTATCTGAAGAAAATTCTACCAGACTCACGTTTTTTTAATTTTCCACTCGTACTTAATGTCAAACCGAAAGTCTACTAGTGACCCGGCGAATTCAGAATCCTGAAATTCGAAACTATTCAGTACTTTGTAAGTTGCCTTGTTACATTGTTGTATATTGTATAAACGCTACACACGTTATTAAACCCACTTCAGCAAGCTTTAAGGTAAATTGTGCCTCCAGGACGGGGACCACCATGCACCATTTCTCCCTGAAAATCGACGTTCTTAAACTCTCTACGAAACTTTGCCATAACAATATCCGTTTCATAACGTTCTTATCATGTGGAAAAAAAAAACGTCTACATTTTCTACATTAATCAAACCGGTCATGCAAAACATACGTTTGAAAAATATTTTTAAAAACTTCTCACGTTCACGGCCATGATTCATCATAATCATCTGTGTATATTTCACAAAGATGTTATTGTCCGGGCAGAGACTGAACTAACTGTTTAATTAGGATCCTCCGATGCGGAATAATGTTGTGAATGGTCGATAACAACTTCTAATTTTAGTACTACGTAAGTTATTTTTGGATGAACGTTGCAGTAGAGACTCAGTGGTCACCAGTCATACGGTTCACTTTCCATATCAAATATATGACTGGATGTTAGTTTTAAAACTTTTTGATCATCGCAATGGAAATTTCTCGTTATAGATACACGTATATCCATTGTTATCTCTATGTTTTGTTTATTATAGTAATTTCGTATCTTTTTCTGAAAACATATTTTAATAAATAGTCAATTTGAAGATAATGGTCTTTCTGAAGTTTCTGTAAGGTAAACGGTTTCATCCGCCTAGATATGTTTTATCTGTTACAGATGTTGTAGGTGACGAACGCAACCACTATATTATGTACCATACCTATCATTTCACCTTGGGTGCTAAAACGGGTTCTTTTGACGTTACGTTACTATGATGACGACAATGTTGACAATGATGACTCTAGTTACGGCGGGGGACAATTTTAATGAAGGTGATGATGACGATGATAATGATGGTGATGATCATGGTGATGATGATGATGATGATGATGATGATGATGATGATGATGATGATGATGATGATGATGATGAGGAGGAGGAGGAGGAGGAGGAGGAGGAGGAGGGAAGGAAGATAATAATGATGACGTGACGTGACATGATGACGTAATCATGATGACAAGTGAAGGCGATGACGATATACCATCGATAACGACTTCGAAGATGCGACTGTCCGATAATGGAAATGACGACGACGACGACGGTAGTGGTGACGATGATTACGGTGATGACGACAATAACGATAACTGTGTGATGACGTAACAATCACGATAACAACGGGACGACAACGGGACGACATGGAAAACGATAATTACGACATGTGACCATAACATGTGGCAATATTATGTTCGGTTTTTTTCTCACAACCTTTTATTAAATGTCTGCAATATATTATAACTGATGCTGTTAGCCCTGGTTTCGATGCGAAGCCTGGTAACCATACACCCAACTCGACCAATGTTCGAATTCACATAGTGCGAATCCTGACCCTACCATCTCACTTAATACGACAAGAAACCTAACGAAACAGAGGCCGTGCGTAGACGTTTGGGCTGTATTAGTGTGATATCGA
The DNA here is from genome assembly GCF_964340395.1 of Glandiceps talaboti. NCBI lineage: Eukaryota > Metazoa > Hemichordata > Enteropneusta > Spengelidae > Glandiceps > Glandiceps talaboti. The sequence goes on along the minus strand of NC_135563.1, from coordinate 16,844,252 downwards.
ACATCCATACGGGTACAGTTTATGAAACGTAGTCCGAATCAAAAGGTTTTCAAAAAATATTACAAAACTAGCGTTGTTGCCATGGTAACTACGAACAACAATAATCGGGGGAAATGATTTCGGAATATGTTTTGGTTAAAATGTCAAACTTTTTGGTAAAATGTTTCATGAAATGATTTAAAAGTGGCCATGGTGAAAAAAACCCGTGCAATAACGATTCAATAACGGTCTCACAATGTTTATACCGAGTGATATTTTTTAGAGACGAAACCGACGTACAGTGGCTCCGTCAAGGCTCGTAAAACGCCTACGTATTACATGTTGGTTGGGTTGCTGGAAATAATTCACAATTACTAGTAACGTGGTGGTTTCATGCATCATCCAACTTACCACGGTACCAGCATGATGTGATGATGATGACAGTTGGTTAATCAGTCCGGTATAATAAAGTCTGAGTGGTCAGGGTAAAAAAAAAACGTTTCCTCACCAGCAGGGCGCGGGTAATGGAGGCCGCGAACAGACTGAGAGATGACGCGATTTCCCAGACTCTCGAGTTAGGTAATTGTCGAACACAATACACTATGGAATAAAAATCACTTAACAAAAAAAAATAACAATTGTTTTTTATGAACAGTTGTCGGAACATTCTAGCCTGGCTTTAGTTTGGTGTTTGGCCTCGAAGTGGACATTAATATGCTCGTAAAGACGATGGTTACAGTTATGTCCCGAACGAGGGGCGATTTGTCTGATCTACATCATTACCTAGTCTGTGTTTTAAAGATGTTTGTTTATAAATTTTAAACAAATCGTCCACGTGTACAGTTTTCCCAATGTCTTGCATCGACACTAATATGTATGTATCATTGTATGTATGTAAAGATATGACACGATCTTCAAATTATTTGCTCATTTTATACTTACTAAAAGTTTGTTGAGGTCTCGTTCGATTTATGTGTATGGCTAATATAATGGAGAAGAGAGGGATGCAAGTGAAGGTTGATGATGTGGACAGAATAGAAAACTCTTACCCTAATTAATTGCTCTTCGTGTCTTAAGTGGCTACCGCCATGAAAAGTCTTCAATGCTGCGGGCCAGTCTACACACACCACTCTACACCTGCACGGGGTTCGAAGCCGATGTTGTTGCCCTACTCTTCACACTCGAAGTGTCGTTGGCTATTCTGGCTTAATTCCCACTGAAAGCTGCGAAGACAGTAAAAAACACACTGCCTAAATAAGATCGGGATGCCGATAAAGATTGCTTGCCTTTCAGACAAAGCAATTAATAATGCATTTACCTGTGGCAGTAACCCGATACGCAATCAAGTCACTACGAAAACATAGTGTTGGTGGAGCTTGTGACATGATGTATGGGTCTACTGAGGAAAGAAACAAAATCGGTTGCACAATAAGGTTTGTCTAAATGCCGATCTGTCATTGGACAAAAACAAGAGAATTGTCATCATTGAAATCTTCTTTATGGAAAGGAAATCGGACTATAATAACTGCTTAGTCTTTTGAAAGGAAGGAACGGATTTCCTACCGGATTGATGTATAGGTGTTACTAATACACTGCACTTGTAAGTTGTCGGGGGATTATAATTAGAAGTGCATATGCAGGGCGCCAATGTATATTAGGTGTCGTGAAAGCTGGTACCGTATATCAACACAGTCTGCCTTCTACTACCAGTCATGCAAATTATGCCGACATTTCGTTTTCACTAGTGCAAACACACCCCACTAAAATCAATATGGTTAAGGGTTAGTGACACAGCTCTTAAATCCATATCTCTGATTTCTGGCTTTTATATTCTCGTTTCTTGTGGGGTGAAACACCATCATACATTATGTCATGTACTTACGAGTCAGACTGTCATACATATCTAAACCTATACCAAACAATGAGACTTCGTTTTTGATGATAAACTTTCTAAATTATAAATTCAATGGAAACTCTTACAGTCATGCACGTTACGTAATCGAGGGTTGGATGAGAAATAAACGACAGGTTAGTACACATCCAGACAGATTTCTTGTAAACGTTTATTGAGGTAATAAAGTCCTGGGAGACAATAGAAGGTGGTAGATTCTTTGTCAACTAAAGAGCAGTAACAAAGTAAATTTTTGGTAGCGTGTTGATACTCACAATGCCCTAGCTTTGCTGACGTCATAGTAATCTTCTGGTCGTTGTTTTACTGTGTGAGAACGTCCTGAAATAGTCAATTAATGTTACGTAATCAGAAAACTTTGTGAAGCCCAGGTAACATTTATGGTCAGTTAAAATTATCATGGCACAAATGGGAATAGTCACGTGAAATAAATTGTGGCATATGTTTATGTACGACTTTAAAAAGAATATTGGTGTATATATATCTTCTGACACTCCGTACGATATAGGCCGTACCATAACACATAGATAGCTCGGCTACTACCTAACTTGGATATCCCGCCAAATATTGACTAAAAGTACTCCATCTGCAGGACTTGCAGGCTGCAAATGAACTGCAATACACGTTATCCAAATCAAGCTAGCAGTAGTGTGTTCTAGCTGGTTGGAAATATTTCACTAACACACTGGTTTCTTCCTCTACCTTGACTTAAGATGAAAGAGACTCCCCGCAATCGATGGTGCCTGGAGTCACGTGATGGCCGACGTGCCAGGTACAAGTAAATTCAAGTTGAAGTTTGGTTACCAGATGTCAGTGATGAAAAATATGAGTAGGCAAATCAGAAAATGTTCTCGTTTGGTTAATTTATCTGAGAAGAATATCGACAGGGTGGCCCTGACAAACATAAATTGGCTGTTGGGTGATGCAGTCGACAAGAGAACCCAAAACTAAAGAATAAGTCCTAGTAGTAGGAAAGGTATTTCAAACAAACATGCTCTTATGATTGAATTTTGTCATCGTTAAAATCTAAAATTCAAGAAGCTAGGTACCAGTAAGCAGACAATTAAATGCAGTATATACCCCACATAATGCGACACATAACAGCACACGACACTACATACAACAAGACGCAGCGCAACAAAACAAATGAACAGAATTGATGAAAGAAATATGTACATCAGATTTCCTTTCTTTCAAGTTAGAGCTAGATGTAAACTTTACAAAAAAAAGTTAATTAAATTTACCAAATAATTACAAGTTAATTAAATTGATCAAATGATTACGTATCATCATTCTACCAGACCCTACCTTTGAGAATATCCAGGGAAAGGGAACTTAGTCTATGAAATCTTGCCAGGTTGACAAAGCTAATTCAGGTACCAATTAAACCCCCGGCCCGTTACGTTACTATATTTAGGATCGCACTAGACCTAACTAGATCAAATAAAAAAAAATCTTGTTTATTGACAACCGCTGATAAATACGACTACTGTGGCTCCACTGCATGATATTAATGCATGGACATAATGTAGAGAACCGTGAGAGCAAGATCAAATCGGACTGTCTGTACAGGTGTGGTTGAATACAATCAATACCGTTCCTCTATCAACGCGGTAAACAGAGGAAAACTATCCACTCTCCGTTGGCCAGGTTAAATAGGCGCATTTTAAGCGCTAAAATAACATCTCTGGGACGATGTCTCGAACTTCACCTGCGAATTTGCCCGAGATTAGGGTTTGTTCTCGCGAGATTTACGGCGAGATAATAACCTTCAGAAGTCAATAAATCCCGAATGATTTGGCGTCAATCGGATCGAGAAAAACAAGCCCCCGGGGAACAAAAGATAGTGGTAGTATGCATAAGTCCCATTCAACTTCAAAGTAAAAGTGTTTGGGTGTTGCGCAACACTGGGTAGTTACGACATTCCCTCCATCGATTACCCCCTTCCAGCTTGTCCTCGATTCAGTGCACGACGGACAGACCCAGACTTAAAAAAACAACGCTGAAAAAACGAGGCTAACAAACAAGTTATTTTTAATCACAGAAATACGCTAGATTTAACTCGTACTTGCAAAAGGCAAAAAAAAAAACCAGGCCACGAGAAAACTCGCCATCTTGTGATATACAACCGAATGTGGGACGTTCCTTGATCTGTGTGCACTTTTTAAAGTGAAATTTGAAAGTACACAGACCCGAAAAAATATCGATGATCGAATTTTCAAATCTGAAAAGGTCTGCCTGAAAGGAAATTTTATGGCCAAAATAACAGTGAGATTGGTATACAATTTAATGGCTTAGAGATTATAGGATTTCTAACAGCACAAAGAGTGGTAATCACGGTACAAAGGCGACAGAGAAAGCTAACTGTGTTCACTGTATACAAATTCCTTTGTGCAACACCAGTTATACGATGATTCGAGTCAACTCGGAAAATATTTCCAAAAAAATGTCTCTCGTTTTATTGAAATTGTCCCCATTCTTTCGCTTTACCTCTTAACGTTCGTATGTTTTGAAATTGTCTTTTTTTCTAGTTATGATAAAATAAGCAAAACATATAAAAACGTGGGTGTAATTTTATAGTACAAAGTTAAGATTAATTCATTGATATCCTACTCGGAAATTAAGTCTGTTTGGAATTTAGGTCTTAGCATATATTGAAAATGTCCGTTCTCAGCTTTCAAAGGATAGATATTATCTCTGGTCTTTGCCAATCAGTAACTCCAATTACGTACCAATCATAGAGCACCGTCTCCATTTTAATGCAGTGTTATAGCGGGCTCTGACATCACATCACAACACAACACAACAACATACAACACGGTTAGGACACGAGTCACGAACTTCTTCAACGTTCGTGGTCGTCGAGCCGGAGTTGTATTACGAACAAACGTGTCAGTGCAACTCAAAACGCTGCATCACTGAAATGTAAGTAGGAATAGCGCTGTGTAATGCTGAATAACGCATCGTTTGAGTTTGCAAAGAAAATGAGCTGAATTTACATGACCCCTCCCTCCCCATACCGATCAAACAGCCTCAAAATCTTTGACAAGAGTCACGTATGTATTATTCTTTATGTGTTGGTTTTCAATGAATGGTTGTATGTTGTTGTGTGTGTAACCTGAAATTACCGCTTGGTCGTACAGACATACCTCAATAATACAGCTGGCGAACCTTCACGTGAACCGTGGTTGTGTAGACTGTGGACCACCTGTCCTATCGATACAGGTCAAATACGGGTACTGAGTATAGAGATGCTCGGGAAGTCAACAACACAGGGCACTTAACCTCCCTTACATACATACACACAGAGTAAAGTGTCCACCACTCTCCCGACACGTAACGTTGATAGATACGTCGCGAAACAGTAATTTTGGAGCGGAGTTTTGAAGTTCACTTCTGAGCAGTCGTTCCAAACGTTACTAGCTGTCCTGAGGTCTCGTTACGTAAGTTACAGACTCACTGTACGCCTTTGGAGAATAGACTCACAAAAGCGCAGCAATTTCGCCCGTTTACGACCCTTTGTTAGCCCAAAATGGCGAACTAAAAGCGCACACAAGCAGTCCCCAAAGAAAATAATGCCCCAAAATTAATTGCTGAGAAAATATTTTGATTGCGACCGACCTTTTGTTATGTTGATAGGTCTTTCTCATGAATATGAATTTTGGTGGCGGTCCTCTCATGTTGTTGTGTTCGCCTTTTCACCCTTTTAGAAAATCACTCCACAGAGTACATTCTTAAAGGTTGTTTACCACTACATACTGTCACACTGTCGTGCCGTCCCCAGGTCACCGACATTTCACACGCCCATGTATAATAACCCAAGAGTGACAATTTTTCTTTAACCTCAGCTGTCAAAGTGTCGACGCTGCGTCGCCTGCTTTCTATCCGTTGGCTTCAAATTGCAAAGAGATACCCCTGAGTTCGAGTTCGCCAAGTCTCCACGATTCATAACTCTTTAAATAATGATGACGGTAAAATGATCTTTCTTTAAGTATAATGTATGAACCCCCCCCCCCCCCCCCACATATCTTTCAGTTTGAGTGCATTCGTTTGCATTTGGTCAGAGGTTTACTCGGAATAAACTTACGTTAAACAAACCAAAACACTTTAAACATGGAATAAGTTTTTGTCTGTGACTTCCATCGTGCTGACATGAAAATATCGACAGACGTTGAAAGACAGGTGTGAGACTTTGACGAAATGAATGTTAGCTCTTTATCATAATTATAAAAAAATATATACATGTATTACATGGTTATGTTCCTTTCATCAAGAGTAAAACACGTATTTCTGTTAAAAGTTACTTTTCATTCTAACGATAGACATGTGACAGACGTCCCAAATTCACCCATCGACCCTGAAAACTATTGAGTATCCATAATTAAAAAACAGGGAGGAATCGGTACATATTTCAGTTTCTTTCAGTGGAATCGTTGATTATGTGAAATTGAGATAAATGCATTTTTTGTTGTCTTTTTGCACCATAAAGTGGGGAAAGCGTTATTTTATTTTCACTAGAATTCATTATAACATTATTTCATAATAGTCAAAATAATTTATGGAAACAAGATGTAAATCTGGATTGTCACCATAGCAACCTGAAATCCGTTTGATTCATATTCCTAATCCCATCCTTTTAAGAAGTTCAACATTTCACGTACACAAACTTTGAATACACTCGAAAAAAACAAACACATATACGTATATACACGTTAACAAGGCTCATGTAATACACTATTCAAGTTAGAGAGAATATTTTCATCTTTGAACTTGAAAGCAGATTACCAAAGAGACCCGGCTAGTCATATGTTACCGTAACTTTTTAGATAAGGAAAACCACGCCAGCTTTGCAAATGCGTGACCAAGGCACCATGTGTACGCTTGCAAAACCTTGAACAGTTTCTTGACATGATCAATTATTTGACAAGTATACTCATGGCACAGTTTTTGTCCATTGGCCTCGTGCCAAATGGGGCCGCATGGTCGTTCAAATGCATATTTGCACACCTGACAACAAATTACCATCTCTATTCAATCGGTGACAACATTCGTAGGGATTATATATGGCAGAACTTTCTCCTCGCTGTTGTAGCTAACCTGTTTACAACAGTCGTTCATTTTGCGTTTTATACCAATGACAGACATCATTGAACTGTATATGTAAAAGTGGAGTAATGGCGATTGTATCTACATCCAGCACTTCAAGTTTTCAATGATCTACAAGTCTCGGTGCATTTTTACAAAAGGATATCTGCAAGCTGACACTCTCTCTTGGGGAGAAAACACATTTAATGTCAGTTTTCACACGAAGGTGGTATTTGTAAACGACAATTCGTGTCAATAGCATGTTTTCTAGAACCTCAAGGTTGATAAACATAGGTGTATGGCCATGCGAATCATTACATCACGGACGTACGTTGTACATCATATACAAACAGTACAATAACTGTATCCGAGGTATTATTTTTTCGATCAGATTAAAACAACAATACATTCGCTGAAAATTACTAATAGCGGTCTGTTTTATTTATAAGTAGTGTAGTAATAAGTTGAAATCACAATTCACAGGGGCGCTGATTTTTGGGTACGGACCCAAAATTCAATTTGATTGGATATGTTGCACCATAGATCCTACGTGTAAGGTCTATGATTGCACCACACTATGTGTACTGCTACACAAATGTCTAATCACAGGTGATTCAATATTGTGTGGTGTGTACAATATTACGGGTAAGAAATTGTACATAATGTTACAAAAACATTTTTTGAAAAAAAAAATCCAATTGTAGCTCTTGCGGCTTTAATTGCCTTAAGTTGACAAAAACTGCTGTTTAAACATAAACGTACCCCACTTTCGTGTAGGGTTTATGGTTTCAACAAGAAATTGCCCCTTATATTTTTCAGTACAGTGAATAAAACATAGAATGTAAACATGGAACACTGATACGCCATCTTTTGGACGACTGTCACCGCTGTACGTATAGGAGGTATGCACTATCACTGTGCAGTTTGCCACTCCGTCAGATAGCCAGTTTTGCAAAATCATTGTCGATAGCGCGCCCTCTCGCTACGTGGTCATTAGCTCCGTGATACCCTTCGCAATACAATATTAGGCCCTACGTCTTGGTCGAAGGCAAAAAAGTGAAAACGCTATTAGGGCAATGGAGGTCTTTCACGGGATATGGCAGTATAGTGCCAAAGTTCAATGACATTAAAAAAAATATTGGTATATCAGACATTGACATCCGAGGCCTAAGGTCACATTAATCATCATCGCTTTTGTGTGTTAATGTCAACTGACATTCAGAATAATAGCAGGAAGCCAACGTACCACAACGTAATAACAAAAGACTGTAGTATGGATCATTAATAAGGCCAAATTAAAACCAGAATCGTATTAGTATGTTGGTAGTTTAGGATGAGAGATTTGTAGGATTGGACTCTGACCACCATATACATCATATGGAAATAACTACAGTATTCTGAGGATACATTGGGAGATTCGCTATACATAGGGTGAGGAGGTTCGTAAATGCGTTAAAACTGTTTTACAATTGTGGCAACTTTCATGCCATGTTTGATGTCCTTTGAATCATCCTTTCTACGAACCTCTCACCCTTCCTCGAATAATAATTTTATCCTACAAACTACCCACGCTATCCTCAGGTATAGAACCCTCTACCCGGCCACTATGATTAAAATCTGATGAGATGAATTCGGCTCGATTTCTTTACTTCCCTCTGATTCCAATTCATTCGTTTGTTTTCGTGTTGTTGTTCCTGGAGTGGGCGCCTTCTGCTCTCGAAACAGACGACAATAAACGAAAGATAAAGAGGTAAATAAAGAAATCAAGCCACACTTAACATTAAAATTGCAAAAATTGAAATAACACTTTTCATCAAAATTGAAGTAACTGTTTAATTTTCGCTATTGTCCAGTAAATTTTGCTACTTTCCGGTAAATATTGCTCTTACGAAAACCCACTCAATCATCTTCACTAGAAACGTTTTAATTAGTTGTTGTTTGTGATTCGTTGACGACCGCACTGTACTATGTGGCGTATACTGTGTAAACAGGATGAAAAAATCCAGATCCAGGTCTTTGAAATGTAAACACACAGTTGTCAACAAAGTGTAAAGTTAAGGGTGTTGACAGGTATAGATCACAAGACGATCATGTAAGTGATCGATTGATCGATTTATCCATCGACGATGTCCAATGTATACCGAAACACTTACCAAATCCCCTGAGATAAGTGTCTTACGGCAATCGTTCATTTGATTTTCCTTCTTCTAATTTTGACCAGTTCTTTGAACTTTATGTACACTAAAGTTTTACTGGAAACAGTGCAAATCCTTCTATTCAGCAGTACTGTACAAGACCTCGGACTGTGCATCCGAAGTTTGCCGAACAAAGCCGAACGACGATAGTAATCATGGCGGAATGTACCTGTCTACTAGTCACTGATGGTAAGGAGGTGTATACTTTCCTGGCGTCCGTGTGTAAATAATAGGTACATGATAGTCTAGACTTAGTGGAACACTGATAGATTTGATCACTCAAGCAAGTTTCACCGAGTACAACAACGTAAATAAGTCACAAAGGAAAGCGTATTAAACAAAATGCTTCACGATATAAATATAGCTAATGTGGGTTTCAAATATAGGTAAAGTTGTGTATGACGTATATGTATTCTTACAAGCTGTTCAGATGCCATAAACAGGCATTTAGGCCAATTTTGAGTAACTTCAAAGACAGAAAGAATTGTTGTCTAATTAGGTGTAAGCAATTACATTAAAAAATAGATTTATGATAGAATTACGGTATTTTTTTGGATTGATATTTGTTCAATCATAACCAACGTCGTGGGTTAGGTTTTACAATATATGATGAGAACTTACACTTTACAACAAGCTTATGGTCATAGCGTTTAGGTGGATTTCAGTGACTCTACTTTCAAACCCACAGCTGAAATGAGTTATAGTGGACAAGTAGCCCCCAAATATTGAAATAGAATACTTTTACTGACGTAACTATAGAATGTATGAATGTAGTATAATTATATAAGCGGAAAAATAGAACACGCAAGTAGCGTATCTATGGCGAATGGGTGTCAAAAGAACCCTGTCGTGTATGTTACGTTTGATGATGTAGTCTCGGTGTTTAGTCCTGACTTGAGTATGGGTCAAGTGCATATTTTGTTGGCATGACTCTATCGTCAGTTACAGTTGCCACAGACTTCCCAGTTCATCGAGGCATTGCCTTCGACATACATGCAAACTTTTAAGTCATCTGTATTGTTATTCTTTCAAAATGGACGAGTCTTCACCGTATACCAAGTACCCCATGAAATCAACGTTTTTATTGAATAACCATGTGTACGTATGTTTACATATCTGCAGTCTGCTCAAGTAATTCGGGAAAAGACCAAACCCGCTTTACAAATAGCGCCCCCATCGTCAAACATGCATTTTTTTTTACTCATGACCAACCTTGAACAAACGAACAGATAAAATAATATACCGCTAGTGGCGCTAGTGCACTGTAACGATTTTGAGCCTTTTTCACCAGTTCAAGCCGATGAAACCATAGACACAGTAATGATTGACTGTTCTATTCATGTCTATCTGGTATTAAAATTTATCAAACGTGCCGAATGCACGGTTAGTTACTTTACAGAACAAAGGCCGGTCTTGTTTTACCTTAGGGTACCAGGAAAAGTAAATAATATTCACCTAATCTCTGTATTGGAGGGTTATAAAAATGGGCAAATCTGGCCTAGAAGAGGCCTGATGGACACTGGTACGAGGCATTCTGGGAAAGAGCATTGTTTGGGCAAGGATTAAATAGGTGTGAAGCTACTAACTTCGAACACCATGAATACATGTTCAGCTAAGATAAAACCGGCCACCACCTTTGCCCCCTTTAAAAGGTGCACAGTCCACATCTGCACTATTTTTGTTCTATATGAAGAATCACACGTACTTATGTTACTCTGTTTTACTGAAACATATTCAATTATCACTAATAACGGATTTAGATCAATTAGTTGAGCGATGCCGCAATGAAATGATATCTTAGTGCACCCGTAAACTGACATTAAAAAATCAGCTGTGTGCTTGGGACCGTAGAGAAACAAAATTTATACTATAAAACGACGAGGAGCTGTTGTTGTTGTTTTACTACTCGTTTCAAGGAATTATATTGGCATGGATACACTACTAGACGAGTTTTGTGTCTGTATGTGAATAATTAGATTCAAATAATGTATCCACGAGTTGAGAAAAAATTCTCCAGTTCATAATGACGGTACACAGTACGGTAAGTTATGCATTGGTGTGCAAAGTATAACAATTTGTTTTCTCGCGATCATCTCGTTGACTCTTGACCTGGTCCTAAATGATAGAGAATATTCACAAAAGTGAGTTGTAATCGACCCTATACACCTTCCAAGTATTGCTGTTGAAGTTGCCGAATTTGGTATTACCACAGTAACTCAGACGAGGTCTCCGAAATATATATTGAGTGCATACCGAGAAGCAGACTCTACCGACACCGTACCCTCACTAAACGTCTCGTTTGCTGGTAAATGGAATATTTTTACGTGATGTATTTTGGTCGATGGAATCCTGAAATATTTATGATAACTCGGTGATCAAGCCAACCAGTATCCGACAAATTTACACAATCATTGAAACGAAGTGACTCGATCTGTTTATCTGTGCTATTTACACACGGACGTCAAGCCAGTGTACACACCCGAAGCATCCACATTGACGGGGTTATTATTACACGTTTATCCGAAACAGTAAGTCACGAAAGAATACAACTTTGAGTGCACTGGATTCTGTATACTTATTTTCATTTGCTGCTGATGGAGTTTTTCGGTATCGCACCTGTGCAAATGCTAATAGTATACGCGCACAACGACGCCAAAAATCATGATCACTGGTACATTATATAATAAACGTAATTACTAGTGCCGAACACTAGTTGTTGTTCTCCAAGTATATGATATAAATAGTGATGGCAAACAATATCAATTTGAATGAAAAATACATACATATGCACAGTATTTTCAAGGAAATTTAAGCTTAGAAATAATTTTAATTTTAATGGTTGATTTGATTAAATGAACCAATTAATTAGCACTAGAACTGACAATATGGTTGTTCTATACTTTGATATACATGTATTTATCATGTTTACAGACAACAGCATAAATTCGATTTTAGAATTCATATGTGTGGTATGCCAAATCGGAGCCAGAACTGTAGACAAATTATAATAAACTTGATAAAAATTACTAAACTTATTGCGTGTCCAGTTAGTTGGGGGACATAGGAGGAAAGGAAATGGTCACATGGATGGCAAGGACGTATTTGAAATTCATCACTTGTTTAATCGAGGTTATCATGGGACTTTTTTATTAGATCACAGACATGGTTTATTTTGTGACAGTCTAGACTGAGTATGAGCTGATAAATCCCTGTCAGTTTATTATATACAAGGATTGGCATAAGTTTCCACATCGATCGTATTTCAACAATTATACTATAATGCTGTGTGAATTATTGATGATGCACGGCTTAACGTAACATGCTGTGGTTCATTGTAATATTTCATTTGCATACATTGTAATATACCCAGTCAAATGATCACGTGACGTAAAATACAACCTGTGATTGTTGAAAACATTCTTGGTATAATTCTTCTCGTTGCTAAATTAATACTTCTCTGCCCCAATTGTATAGACTATAGCGTCTTGACAGTGGTCTTCTTTAGGTTAAAGGGAAAGTCAAGTTAGGTTCATTAGTATTTATGTCTTCAGTATACGTACGTTTATTGATTTCTGCTATCAACCTTTTAAAATATACGACAGTTTTATTATTGATACTTCAAGCACAGAAACTAAAATCTTTAAAACACAACAGCCACAAATGTTACATTCAAATTCCGCCATTTCGACATATACCCTAACCCCAAATCGTTTGGGGTTAGGGTATATGTCCCCAACATGAAGTATATATATACGGTAGATTATTTTTTTATGGATCCAGTGAGTACATTCATTAATTGCCTTATACCTCTGATTCGGTGTCATTAGGTGAATGGTTTCATGTTATTAAAAGCAAGTACGACAAAAGAAGTGAATGGCTGCCATGGGTTTATTATTTCATTTCGAAAGAATCAATCTGACAAAATACTGCTAACTTCTGATATTTAAAATTCAATCAGCCAAGTTATTTGAACATTATGGAGACTACTTAATTCAGAATGTAACCATATATTTCTTATATACATGTAGGCACATCAGTTAAGCGTAAGTTGTTTCCAAGCTTACATCGCCATCGAGGCTGGAAGTGTGCTAATAATGAGAGCAGAAAAAACGAAGTTGACTTCTTAAAAACGACTGGATCTGTGCGAGGCACTGTTTTTAAGAAGCAAACGCTTGCGCTGTTTAGTAATTTGTTGGTAGTTACAAACAAAAGCAACAAGCTTACAAACAGGATGGCTTTGGGGTTGTATCCACAGTCAATCATTTCAACTGCTTAGTGGTTTCTAGGCTTGCGATGACGCTGGCGCCAGTCGTGTGTACCTGCTATCGCAATCAGAGGCACCAATAAGTCCCAATACGTGGCAGTGTCAGTAATAGGCCCCACTTTAGTGCCCGGTTATCTGCTAATAATGAGGCTTTGATTTCATATATTAGATCACAATATCCCTAGCGTCAATCAATTTAGAGCGTTTTACAAAATAATTTACATATGTCAAAGAGAAATAAACAACTTTGTCATCATTCTGTGATTAGTATCTACCCAGAAGTAAGTGGTCAGTCACTACGAGGCTAATATTTATAATACAGTGACTTTTGATACACCGTCGTCTTGTCGGCTTGGCTTCCCCACACAGTCTGCTCAACTGGTAGAACACACACCGTAGTTCCAGTCATGTGGTCGTTTTCAAACAGCTATATTCCCCTGGAAGACATAAACGATGAAATTCTGGTAAGTACCTTATACGCTGTAGAATTATTATTCATAGGACAGGATGCGCATGCTCTAAAGCGTCCTGGACTCCTAGAACGATACGATGCATGCAATGGTGAACCATTAGAGTAAATCACTGTATGTAATACTGTTACATAAACAGTTCAGACGCTTCGATTGCGTTTATCGATGAAAAATGCATGTAAATGTATCGGCTGGTTCACCATGTGAAATCACCACTGATTTTCAGTCGAAGGCTCATAGGAGCATCATAAAATCGTAAGCGATTTATTTCTTATGGCCAAATCACAGACAAGTAACAACAAAACAGTTCCTCTCTATTTGTAGATATACATTGTAACACAGTCCCTCTATCACAAAGAGGGACTGTGATGTACGGACTGTGATATAGGGACTGTGATATAGGGACTGTGATGTAGGGACTGTGATATAGGGACTGTGATAGAGGGACTGTGATTGTAATTTGTATTGTACATGTAGACGGGGTGGGTGGATGTGGGTGCGGCGACTTTGAGAACAGTTGGTGAGGACGGCTCTGGGTCAATGGAATGTTATAGGGCCTGGCCTTTATTTGAAGACAACGTCAAATTTCATGACTTTGTACAATGAGCAGGTATCACAACTTTGTACTTTGTGATATGTATAAGTATGTAAGGGAGACACCTGTAGGAAAGTACAGTGACTTTCAACGCAAAATGAACAGGTGGTTGTAAGCAGGCTATCTTACAATTGTGAGAGACAACGAGTAAATTCGTCGGAGTTGTCGAAAGGTGTAGCAGCATAGCCAGGCGACTTGTCGTGCTCTTAGCTTTGCAAACCATTATCATGTTTGCAGACGGAGTATTAAAGTCGAGACTCGGTTCTTACATTGTCCTTTGTGCAGAGAGGAAAACGGGAGAATGTCAGAATCGAGTCACAACTTACTCTGTTTACAAGCAGGACACAGTATACAAACCATGGCATGGTAACTAGAGATAGTGAAACATTTCTGAAACTCGCCTGAAATGAATTTCACACTGAAATGTTTCCACCAAGACCGCAGGTAAACATTTTCAATCTTGCCAAGAATACACGACGTCGGACAGCACAGCAACAACTAGATCAAGACTCAATTTGAGAATAACACAATAAAAGTCATTGTAATAAATGTATTTATATGGATAATATATACGTATTTATATGGTAATTAAAATGTACATCGTAATTCATACCATAATGGTATTTTCAGAATCCAGACTCTTAAATATGATTGGTCAGTTGCTTTCGAACACGTCACGGTGTTGATACTCTTATTGGTGATATGACCACGGAGACAGGGCCATGATCACTATCACCATCTTGTCTGGCAACGGTTTACAAAAAATGTACACACTGCAGCGCTGTTAGATTAGTTATTAGATACAGCTGTTATGTTTTTACCTGGTTTTACATTGACCATACATGTAAAATAGAAAAGTTTAGTTTGAATATCCAATGTGAATCGTAACATTAATAAAGTATAGACAATGAGTCGATGAAGTGAAGTGTTCGATATTTCGATGTACGACGTACTTGACGCAATGAAAGGTAGCGGTCGAGTTCATAGTACACTATGTTGATAGCTTTGACGCACGCTATAATCAAGGGCGCCAACTTGAGCTACACACATTGCCAATAAACTCTGCATAAACACTTCAATATATCGACGCTTTAGTCTCTATCCGTCAAAAATAGTTATTGAAATTCAGACGTACCTTTCCCCCCAAAAAAAAGCGTATGTAAAGATGATACTAGTATCCTTTTAAGTTGACATTATATGTTTGGTTTTCGGTAAGCATGGATGAGTGTCAAGTCCGTTCCAAAGCCCGTGGATTTCACAGCCAGTAACTAAAAGTACAGTTTTCCTGAAAAAAAGTGAGAAATTTTCTCGTTGGTATAACTGCGAACCAGGGTGCAGAGCAATATTTATCATGAATTTCAGTCATCAATGTGTTTATCAATAACATACAACAGGGCAACATACGGAGAGGTAAAGCTGAATTTACGGGAAAATAACAGCTCCCAAGAAAAGAAAAGAAATGTATTAAGAATTTTATGTAAACAGGAAAAGTATCCAAGCAGCAAACACCCCCCCCCCCACATCGAGAAATAAACAAGTAAACAAGAACTCATACATTAAAATGTGTGTACACCAGAAACCCATCTGTACAGCAAAGATTTCCCTGTACTAACTCACCATCATACCAGTCAACCAACCAACCAACCAACCAACCAACCAACCAACCAACCAACCAACCAAAAAACAAACAAACAAAACCTACCAACTAAACAAAAAAATGTAGAAAGGCTGAGAACATCAGGAAATAAATTAAAGAAAATATGCAAGAGGTATTATCTGACGATTTTGTTGTAATTAAATTTAGTAAAATATGGTCAAAGTATGTGGTTCATCAATGCATCAATTCATTTATTTGAATGTATTTATTCAGTGTACAAAATTACATGACTGCCATAGTACTCTTTAACCTGCACAAGAAAAATGTTTTATTAAACAAAGATGATATGGGAGACGTAACTCATATTTTGAACATACTTATAGCTATGAAATTGCATGCCCCGGATGTTTTAGTTTCGAGAAGGATTCGGAAATTACACTTTGAACGTCGTCAACAGTTAGCGAACTGCTCAAGGCGGGTATGGGGAAATGTTATTTTAGAGTGAGTGGGATTTTTGTATCGAGTAGAACTCTTGTAGTTTTAAAAACGTGACTTTTACAATAATTTTGACGGCATCGTTATTGAAGTAACAATTATAGCCCCAAAGCCGACTATGAACACAAAGACGCATCTTATTTTCGGAATATATGGTATGGTGCGATGGTTCGTACTATCTAATCCAGAGAAATGAATAAGGTACGCAATTCTATATTTGAAAATCTAGCGATCGCGATTCCGATCTGAATGATCAGTCCTGGGGAGACCGTAAGCAAGGTACGTTGTCAATAAACATGATAATATTATTAAGGCAAAATACAAGGAACTCTTTATTGATATATCAGAAGATTTTCTTCCTTTTGGCGGAATTACTGGTTCTTTATTTCTTTTGGGTATGATATTGTTTAGTTTTTGTCTCCCAAGCGTAAGTTTTGTAATGAATCAGGAACTCTTCAGATAGAATCGAAGTGATTACTCCCCTTACATGCTATAACAAATATGTACGCACTTAAAACTATTATCATACGCCAAGACTTTATCGTGTCAGCTTCGATTATCATGTTCTCATGATCACGACTAAAATGATCCCCACGATTCTTAATGTCGATGTTTGTAGGCATTTCCCACTTTATCAAGTATTCATTTCTCAATTTCCATGTTTAAATCCAGAACAATACCGTCTTTGTGAGAGTAACCTTATCGGGCGAGATGGAGACAGGACACGGAAATTTAGATCAAAATTCCGTAGACGTTTTGTTGGTTTTTTTTTGACTAGATACCAGTGAGGCGACAGCAGGAACGTCTGGCCACAAATGGATCAACTGATTAACCTCTCTGCAGTAGAAACTAATACCTGTAGTTTATGCTTCCCATTAATTAAAGCAGCAATAGGGGCAATTAAAGATAATAACCTTTTTTATAGTAAAGAGAAATCAAAGTGTCGCCAACAACTCAATGCTTAAACTAAAAAGTGTCTTGAATCCATAATCCAACACTCAGTCGATTTTGATCGAAGCGGTATGTACTATAAATGACATATAATCTCGACTTGTCGGCTGATACAGTTTGTAATGAATGTGTATCGTGGACTTTACACATACACCACCAAACGGCCAGTTACTGGAAGGAACCAATGGGTGTGCCATAGAAAATATATCAATGTACGTTATAATATATATGCAGTTAAAAAACAATTTCACCTGAAATAGCCAAAGCGTCGCCAGGCTTGACAAAACGTTACTAGCATTGCTACGTTTGGCCTAACAGAAATCTTTCTAACATTGCTACATTTCACTGTCTGGCTTGACAAAAATCTTACTATTATTGCCACGGTCCATTCTTTGTTCAATCTTACTAAACATTCAATTTGCTACATTTCACGTGTGACCTGACAAATGTTACTAACATCTCTAGCTGCATTTCATTGTATGGATCAGCAAAACGTTATACAAATATACTTCTACCCACATTTCATTGTATGGGTCAGAAAACCAACTTATAAATATGGTTACATTTCATTGTCTGGTTCAACAAAGATATTTAACATTGCTACAATTCATGTATGATGACAAAATATCGTACTAGCGTTGCTTCATGTCAACGTATGGCTCAGCAAAACGTCTAAGTTGCTAACATTTCATTGGCTGGCTCAACAATTCTTTTTACTAACATTGCTACATTTCATGGTCTGGCTCAACAAAAAATCCGACTAACATTGCAGCTACATTTTATTTTAATACCATGTCGTCGCCAAATCGTTCCCAATGTAACAAAAGGTTAAAATAGCTATACCACACGACCGTCGTAAAGACAATGTAACAATATATTTAGCAAGTTTGTTTTGAGCCTGAGATGAAATGTAGCAATGGTAATATAATTTTTGTCAAACCAGTTACAGGTGAAATGGTTTTCAGTGTAAACATAAAAGCTGTAGCCGTATGGGGAAAATAGTTTGTTACCACCAAACTCGAGTGTATTCAACAAACCCCAGTCCCTGTCTCTGAGGTTGTTATAAGCGATTCTGAACTATAGTGTGGAATTAATTCGAGACAACGATGCGAAATCTATCCTATTTGAAACTGAAATCTGACTTTGCCGGTACAGGACTTCATCCATTCAGAACCTAACGTTGGAATAGAAGCCGTTAATTTGTTACATTTTCTGTGAACTATGTCTTAATTTCATGTTCCTTCATAATGCAAATTGCACAATGACGTCACATGTGTTAGATCCAATCAGAAGTGAATTAACAACAAATGAGTGATAATGACTGTGTAGAATATTTGTTAGTGCACCCATGGCATTGTTACACGGTGATTTCTTGCATTTACAAGTGACATAGCACATCAGAGGACTCAATACAATTATGTCTATCAATCAAAATATTGTTGTTGTTTTTTTTTCATCAGTAGAGCAAATAAACTTGACCGTAGCTGTAGCAATCGAATTGGTTTCTAGCCGATATGTCCTGATCATGAGGCGTGACAGTCAAACTGCCAGTTCAGTATTTGTCTGTCAGTTCTTGAGGATAACAAAATTGAACCTGACTTTCAAATCCTAATGAATAACTCTTTCGACATGCACTTCAGGGTCACTGTCATTCCTGCCATCATGTGTTAACTACCCCTTTGATGATTGACAGGTTCGCTATGATGACCAGTTGAAGAACCAGATGATGTTGTTTCAGATGAACTTGCTTCTATTGTAAGTAAAAACACAAGTACAGACAAACCAGAATATTTACTCAATATTGCTTCCAAGGAACATGCTATTTTGTTCCAAATAT
Source organism: Glandiceps talaboti (assembly GCF_964340395.1). NCBI lineage: Eukaryota > Metazoa > Hemichordata > Enteropneusta > Spengelidae > Glandiceps > Glandiceps talaboti. Next base: position 16,824,875 of record NC_135563.1, on the reverse strand, counting down.
ATTTTTTGCGAAAAATAAACGTGAAAGCATTTGTCCACTTTCCCATTCCGCAGTTTTCTCAGCGTCTAGAAAATGGCTATTGTTCTCTCATAAATTCGGGAGTTACAGTACTTTGTATGATATGTTTTTCATGGTGATCTCCTTAAAGGCTTTGGAGGGAAATTCTGCTTTTGTTTGCGTCTCAAATCCATTATTTTGCTGAGACTTTCAGAATAAAGTTGTGTGCTAAATGACAAACTGACAACGTTTAGATCCATGGCATTGGCTATTATCACCAAACTACTAAAGACAATTAATTAAAAACAAACACAAACAAACAAACAAACAAACAAACAAACAAACAAACAAACAACAAACAAACAAACACAAAGACAAACACACACCACACGTATCCTCTGATTATTTGCTCGTAATCTATGGAATAGTTCTCAGCCTTTGACATATGATGAAGTGTTAGCAAATCTTCACGTAAGACAAACTAATTTAGTTACATTGTGTAATTAATTAGTTTTTAAATCACATCATGCGATAGTCACTTCAAAGTCGTAAGCTCAAGTGTCACTAGTTTCTAGTATTTGTCATTTTAAAGAAATTATGTGCCTTACTTATTTGAAACTTAAGATGAAGCATTTAATTTACAGTATCCGTTATCAATATAACTTATAATCGTCTAAAATTTCTTGTGATTTACGGTCACGATTTCAAGAATTATGTCTGTCATTTTTATCACGTAAAAAAGGTCTTCGTTGGGTTTCAAAGTTGATAATAAATCACACATTCTGGAAGCAGATATGATTTTGTCATTATTTCTTTCATGCCATGGGTATTTAAAGTCATGATGGAATATATATCGTACAACTTTCAACTCAATATTTTAATACGAATGAGAATGAATTATTTTGATTAAAATGAGTACACTATTTGAGATGTTGAAGCACTGCTTTCAAATCAACGAGCAACAAAGGACTTTTCATTGTATACACATCATTTGTGCGTGTGTGCATGTGTCGTGTGGTGTGTGTTGTCTATGTCTGTCTGCTTGCGTGCGTGCGTGCGTGCGTGTGTGCGTGTGTGCGTGCGTGTATGTATGTATGTATGTATGTATGTATGTATGTATGTATGTATGTGTCTGTTGTATGCGGGTGAGGCGGGGGTGGAGGGGCTGGTTTTGAAAACCTTTGAGTTGTTCTGATTCTTTGCATAGTTGATTGATGTGCATTACGTTAACAATTATGAATGTAACACTTTTGAAATCAATATGAGCGATATTAAAAAATCAATATGAGCAATATTAAAAAATCAATTACTCAAACTTACACACAGAAACACACAGCCAGACAAACACACACACACGACATCAACTATAGACACATTCTCTTTTATTGACAATTTAACATTACTAACGATTTTGTTTGAATGCACTCACCTAGTCATAACTCGCAACCTTCCGTGTTCAACACATGAGTAAACGTTGTATGACGAGGTATACTCACTAGTAATAGTCTTTTTAGTGGATTTTAAATAGCGCTACGCTTTACGTGAGGCAGGCTTAATTGGGATAGAAAAGAAATAAATCGGTCCATTATTCCTCTAAATTTATCGCTAGGTCTCGTTGGAGCCTTCTAGTAGGCCTCGTTTGGCTATTAGTGTATTAAGCCCGGATAATAACCGACAGTTTGTACAAGGGCACCCTGTGCGATAGGCCTTATCAATAGGGCGTTCAGACTTCTTATTTATGCATTCCGCAAGTACAAGAGGTACGCTCGTCGAAGTGGAGTGCCACTCAAATTCGGCAATGTAGCCCATTTGTCTATCGCAGCACAATTGACGATGTTACTTGCCGAGTTCCGAGTATAGCTAAATGGTTTTCGGACGTGGTAGACACGTACATTTTAGAAAATTTCACCGGTCTTAATGACTGCACCTGGTCCACTCGTCTCCGAAGTAGTATCTTAGATACTCTTAAAATATATATAAATGCCGAACACGCACGCATACGTTTTTGGTCACGCGGTGATAACTATCTCCAAATTAGTCCTAAAATCATACAGTGTTTACATAACGGTTAGATTCGTCGTAGGAAATAGTAGTGTTATTCAGAAGACGAGAGACAAAAGGCAGCCGAAAAGTTGCCGCCACGGAGGCTTCCTTATATAAAATTAACAGACTCTCTTAACTTATTTGGGCCTAAAAGTGATAGGATATGAAGAGTAAAATGGAGAAAAACTCAAGAAAAGAAAACAGAGAGACGGAGACGGCGGCTGAGTATTTACGTTTGTTGCTTTAATTGATGAAAGCAAGCCGCAAGACGGCGGTTTCCGACCAATGATTGCTATGATCAGAAGTATGTCTAATAGTACGGAACATGTCTCAAATTGAACCAGAAATGGTCCAATTTAGCGTGCCGTGTTGTTGTTATTAGGGGTAAAGTAGGTGCGGGGGATAGCCAGTGTCATTATTCGACTTGGTATATACGTAACAACAACAAACATCAAAATAATATATTTTTTAATAGTCAGCGAAAGTGATGTCGGAATAAGAAGTGATGGTTACTGACAAGCATCCCTTTTACACGACAAACGAGTTAAATAGACATCAAACCATAGACGACCACTGAAACATGACCGTATTGAATCGAAGTAAAACATGGCGCCATAACAGATTAGAACTCAATAACCAGATCTTTGGAGCGACCTCTAAGTTCTAGTACCACAGCGACAAGATCCAATTTGCCCTACAACAAAACAGGCCATCCTATTGGCTGGTGAAGTTTACGGAAAACCCAATTGGGAGGCTCGAAGCTATCGGTCACAGGAAGTCGCTGAAGGACTTGTTTATCAGATGGTTTTTTTATATGTATCTCATCTATACTTTGCACCTTTTGAGCATAAAATTGACATCTTCAGTCACGACTCACTGAGATTTCTCTTCTACGGTCTCCCAGCTGCTGGTGTACACGTTTTAAAAGTAAAACGCTAAAAAGGAAAAAAGGTACGTATCTAATAATAATGCAACCCGATTTTGATAAACATGTACTGATAAATTATCAGAAATATTTTATTGCATTAAAAAAAAAATAGCTTGTAGATTATCAGATTTGTGACCAAGAATATGGCGAGGCTATTTTCCCGCCATTTGAAGCACATGGCATCGTCAAATATCTAAAAGTGTCATGCAAGCGATTTCAAGTTAATCTTTGTGTTTTTCCTTGCAGTAAACGTAGTGAATATTTTCCTGTAATTCAATATACTTTTTTTAATTGTTTTTTTCTTCATTCAAATTGTTTTATTTTTCAGGCTTGGTAGAACAATAATTTTGAAATCTTAAAAAAAAAGGGAACACTGAAGTAGATTGGAATTTTGATAGTCATTGAATATTTATGTAGACTTAGCATTCAAAATATTAATATCATTTATGTACATTACCTTATTTATAGTAGTACTTGAGAGATGGTTTCATCTGCAACATCTCTCAACAAGACAAGGAGACAAAGAGACAAAGATGTTGTAATTCGTATTTAATGACCTGTGTTACTATCCTGGGTATATTAGCAGACAATCCGAAAAAACATGCAAAAAGATTCAATTTCTCATACTAAATAAACATCCATGCAGACGGTGAGATTTAAATAACAACTACCGAACAAATATCTTTTATCCTAAACAATTTGGGAATAATCATGTAAGGGTCTGTGATTGCTTGACTGCCGATATTCTGCGCCCAATTGTTTACTTTTTGGGAGGTTTTGGCGCCACTCTGGCCATAACCCAGTATATCGTTCACTCGTTTTTACAACGACCATTTATTTTTTATGTAAAGGAATAAAACAAACTTTTTTGTTGTCAAAGAGCACTTGTTCACTTCATTCGTGTTTTATATTACTGCGGTATATTATTGAGATGAGATCAGTTTTGTTGTAAGTATTGGGAACACCTAGCCACGTGTCTTACAAGTTAGCATTATGGATCGTCTTGAAGCCTACCATGGCACATGTCTAGATTGTAACAGTCAATCATTAATCTTTTGCGCGGGAGTTCTCTTCTATAATACTAGTTGTTACGTATATATGAGGAAATCGCATACAAAGCTAAATTTCCCAGTCACTTGGTTTTCTCTTCTACTAGTACTAAGAATGTCTGAAATGGACATGACAAAGTAAAGTTTGTTAATTGTGTGATATATATACATTACCATGATAGTGACATGTAGGGCAAAATATTGAGAATGTATATAACAATATAGTCTTGTTCTTTTTTTTCATAAAGTAAAGTCAATCTGAAAACAAACTTTCATTTATAGTGTATTGAAAAGAACATATTTCTATAAAAATAACCTATTGTAAGACCAAATTGAAGCCAAGAACACCACGTTTCAATCACGTTGTTCAATATGGCTTCCAGAAATTTGACGTGTAATCCGATTTGTACATCTTCACGTTGCCCACTTTGCAAATTGTGAAATTATAAATTCATATACGAAGACAATTAGGTAGCACTTACAGCGTTGCTAATTTCGATAGAAATGGTATATTTTATCAGCACAGTCCAACAACAAATAGAAAATTAAGAGAGCAATCAAGACCATAAAATTATTTCGGAATCAACGAAATTAAGAAGTTGGCGAATTTAGAAACAAAAATGAAGCAATCAATTTCAGCTACTAGTTTCCTTGCCTCAAACGGCTGCAGCTCGACTAAAAAAAGCGAAAAGAGCAAAACTAGCTGATAATAATTTTGTTTCGACTTAAAACGCCTCGGGTCTGTTTGTTTGCTTATCGCCACGTGTTATAGCTTCGGGCGCCATATTGAATTTGGTTTAAACTTTTTGAGAGTTTGAACGAATAAAAACGAAAATTTTGTCAAATTTGTGAAAACATGTTATTTTTGTACGAATTTAAACTAGAAATGAAAGTGTTTACGTATACACAGAATAAATTGGTCTAACCAAAATGTTGATGATCGCAGACGGACTACGACGTGAGTTGATGAATTCCCCGTATGATTTTCGAAAGAAAAATCATGTCTCCCATAACTGTGTCTAATGCTCGCTAATTTATGCAACGACACCAGTCCAGATATAAAACGAACGTGCGTTACAAACTCCAAACTAGTTAAAGAAGCGAGAAAGTACGTACTTTTCGATACGGCAAAGAAAGAACACGTGGACAGGTCGGCGGACCGTCGCCACCCAATCGTTCTTATTCAGTCTCAGATACATACTAATTGGAACGTATTTACAGAAAACTAATAGCAGCGACAGCACAGAATAGAAACCACAAACACAAGCACCCTCACAAACTTCTGCCTGTCTAGCAATTAATATTTTACGCTTGGTGAATTTGTCCAATTGACAAAATCGTTTTTATGCATTGTCATGACCCAAATCACCAATTTAAGACACATCTTCTGGTACAAACAAAATGGTTGACTTCGTAACAAGGTGTCAAGAGTCTTAAGTTAGAGTATCCCTTTTTCCCCAGTCACTGATAGATACTAGGACAGTCTCTATTGTAATTACTCTAGTTTTTTCTTTGTAGCCAGTTCCATGGTTTCGACTCTGCTCTAGAGGTAACCTGTACCCCGATAATTGCTGTCTTTGAAAAGACTAGCGATTCGAGACGGCACTACTCTTTCTATACCTGTATACTTAGCACTAATTGGGACAAATTATATGGATTTTGAGAGACAACAAACATCTTTGCGTGCAGCGGAACATTCCAATTTTTAAACGTGAAATTACTTCACATCATTCTCAAGTATTGAGCAAAGCGTTCGGCACTCCGTAGTTGTCTGTATTCGTTGTACCATTCGTGTTTTTTTTTTCTTTTTGAAGTCGCCATTTTGAAAATGTTTGTACTTTACCGTATACAAATTATATACAACATTTATGAAGGCATAATAATAACGAATTACAAATGTTTAACTACCCTATATTAGGGTGTTCATCCAGTATTCATACATAAACAACTTTACGATGATACGTCGATTCAACCTCGATTTTAGGAGCGTATAGATTTGGACGTGTGAATGTAGCGTGAAAATAAGAATCGAACGTTACGTAGGGGAATCTTCACACTTCAGTTCTTCGTTCTCTACGCATCTAGAAGTTGTTGGCGTTAATTTTCTTCATAAAATTTGAACAAGAATGAACAATGTCTAATTATTTAAAGGGGATAAAGTTGTAATCCGCGCTTACGCCGGACACATATACAAGTGTGAAAGTTATCATGATATTAACAATATGGCGCCAGAGGAGTTTTACTCCACACTCTACTGTTGTTTAGAAAGGTGACTTAAGAATAAACGTATACATCATTTTGAAGACAAGTGTATAAAACTGTCAATTTATAAGCATGAAATGATTTGCTCTGATTTCAAATTATTTGGCATCCTATTCGTTAACAATACAATATCATAGAGTTTAGAAATGAGCAACAACTCTTGAAATGTACTCACATTCAACTTAGGGTCATCCGGTATGTTTCATTAACAACGACTCGACATCTCAGTTATGGATATTGACGGGGGACATATTTCAATTTTCAGCCCTTCACCCTAGAGTTAATTGTAGCGCCAAGTACAAGAACCCTCTTTCGAATATCGCGTGCGTCTCATGAAACTTCTGAATGGATGGTGTTGTATCTAATTTCAATTGACTTTTACGGCACTGGTTTGAACAATGACGAAATCACCAACCTAAAGCGTTGTTAACGTCAGGAAAAACACGTACGAGACTCTAATGATGGCCACTTGATATAAATTGTCATACCAATTATAGGATTTCGACACCTGCACACGCTTTAGGAGAAACACTTCCTTTTGAATAAATGCGTGATCACTATTCTATCAAATCAAAATTGGCAACGCTTTCTGCGTGATTAGAAAATTTCTCACAACATTTCGTAACCCTTAACTTTAAGATTTCTAAACTCTGTCATTCTGGTTTATTCTGTGTCACTGTAATAGCTCGGTGTAATTATTTGAGGTTAAAAAAATGGTCCCTTTTGACGTCGACAAAATTACAATAACAGAGGAACGATCATGAGAACGGTTTACGTGACTGTTTACTGTATTTTTGTCATGAACCATGCAACCTGCAATATATATCATACGGCATTTGCCGCAAGCATATAAATATCACGCTGACAGCATCGTCAAGAAATACAACATCGGTTACGTGTACGTTCACTTTTCTACTTCAAACTCAGAAAATTTTGTTTCAGGCAAGAATACGAAATGTGTGATTTTAACATTTTAATTGGTGATTCATCTATCAAATGCAAACATCATAAACGCATAAAAAGTCGTTCCGAAGTACGTGGAATTTGAATGTGGCCAACCCTACAATGAATAATAGTTTGTCATAGATTTTATATACTAATACATACCAATATATATATATATATATATATATATATATATATATATATATATATATATATATATATATATATATATATATATATATATATATATATACATATATATATATATACATACATACATACACACACACACGCACACACACACACACACACACACACACACACACACACACACACACACACACACACACACTCATGTAAGTGTTTCACTGTGCTCGGTGTCTGATGATCTCTGAGAAACATGAAACTCCGAGTAATGACTTACAACATCCTTTATTCTTTGGATTCAGTCTATAAGTCTATAAGTCTATAATTCTCTCTCTCTCTCTCGCTATATATATATATATATATGGTGGTATGCACTTGAACTGCTTTTGCCAGTAGCAACTTCTAAAGCATTACAACTCTTGAATAAAGCATGGCGACATGGCGAACACTAGCCTAGGATCCGGTCGTGTGGGGATTTCTGGTTTTTGCCTTTCCCCTGGTGACTTTAAGCCAAATATCCTCACACGGGAGGATTGTATGGAATAGGTTACCAGCTATTGCATTGACTGTTGTTAAATTTGATGCCTGTGAATGTTCTCAGTTGCCAGGAGCAGACGTGTACTTAATTTTCAATTATAACACTATTACTATAACCGTTAACAACTGCCAATAATACTGGTGTCTTGCTTGTAAATCAGTCTTGAGAGAGAGAGAGAGAGAGAGAGAGAGAGAGAGAGAGAGAGAGAGAGAGAGAGAGAGAGAGAGAGAGAGAGAGAGAGAGAGAGAGAGAGAGAGAGAGAGAGAGAGAGAGAGAGAGAGAGAGAGAGAGAGAGAGAGAGAGAGAGAGAAAAGGGGGAGGACTAGAGACACTGCGGGAGAGACTTTGACTTAGCAAATCATTACAAAATCTTACAAGTTTCAGACTAAGCATTGCCTCAGCTGAAATCGAGTTCACAGCCTCTTTTAGTTTGAACACTATGACGTTCCAATTTCAATTGAGAAAACAATATTTTCGTGTTTTTTATTAATTGATTATCATTATACAATCCTATTATGACCCAGAGAACCACATTTCACTATTCATTGTCGTCTAGATCACCCCAGCCTCTAGGTATATCCATCAGATAGTAACATGACGGTTGGTTTTAACTCGACGTAATAGAGCATCTAATGTTTTAAGTGGACGTTTAGTAACGTTTCACGGTCTCCTGCACGTATGTAAGTATCAAAGCATTTCGTCAAGCGACACGACTCCATTCATCAAATATTGTTTTAATGCTCTTTTTAGGAGTCAGCGAGACAAAAGATGGAACGCAACTCAACGTTGTGATTTGTACCGTCAGTATCATTCTATCTGTCTAAGTTTGTACCGTGTATGTTGCCAATCTAGTGTACATTTCATGCAACGACTGTTGATTTCATGCTTCTTTAGCGCACATTTCATGCCTCTGTAAGTTTCAGTCGATAAAGTCTTTGAAAAGAGCGCTCGTGCCGTTTTTAACCTGTTCGGAAATCAGTTAACAAATTAAGATGGCGAACTCGTTCATTTTCTCTATGACCTCTTTCCATCCGGTAAACCGAACTTCAATGGCTTCCGACGTCCGACCGACAGAAAATTCTTCTTTCCAAAGCAGATTTCTTACACATGCATGCTCAGGGAATAATATAGAAAGGCATTTAGCTATTGAAACTAAGTTCATTTCGAATGGCTAATTTCCCTTTATCTATTTACAATTTTTGCCTGAACGGTCAAAACACCGAAGGAGAACAACATTTATCTATGTACAGCGTTACAAACAAAATTCATTTTGATGTCACATTGACTTTTGCAGCAATCTCATTTCTGCCGTACCATACCCCGAACTGCGTAATTTCGCTAGATTTTGAATGATGTATAAATTCGATATAAAAGGAACAAATACAAGTGCTTTATCCTAAAACCACTGGCAGATAATTCATACAGTATTGATTAATTCGTGTCTTCAACTTCGCAGCAATAGTCAAATTCGATTGCTTTTAGACTTTCCACGTTTTACCATTATTTCAACCTGCGACTCTAGCATCAGATCATCTCATCTGAACCCATGCAGTATAATATTAAATTCCCATGTTAGAATGATGATCTATTTCAATTTCAAAATGGCAATGGTTGTATCCAGCCCAATTTCTCATTTTTATTTCTGCAAACCAGCACATCAAATTGGCAATAATATGCAGTGGACAAGATTTGATTGCACTGAAGTTACAAAAGACGAAAACTGCAGAGGATGAAATCGCTGATGTAACAGCAAACCTCCAAAACACTTGATTGTCCATTTCCCCAAAGTTTTGAAAAAAATAATATATATTTTGATCAGTTTGTTAGAATTCTACAGTTCTTGACTTTATAGTTAGAAAAAACAGAGACAGTTTCATTCATATTTATAGAACCAGTCATAGCCATGAAGGAAATCAACAAGTCGCTATTCATGAAAAATTTGAATTGAAAACTTGTCATGAAACGAACAACTAAGTGACTTGGGATTTGGTATGAATACTTCGTAACTGCCGTTTAGAGTTATTGATTTGGTGACAATGACAAATGGACGAGTGACTCACAAGACAAGAACGACGGCTGATTATAGTATTTAGTTTATAAGTCACAGTCAAGTTTAGGCGTTATTCCTTTCCGATTTTCTTAAACACCTTAAAAGGAAAACCTAGATTTTTCACTTAACTACTACATACACCGTCAATTTTGGTTTAATTTACACCACTGCTAAATATTTAATCGAGAACATGAAACACATGACATTCGCTAAATTTGATTCTGCAGAATCGCCAATTACATGTCTCTAAAAAAAGACTTCACTCGTAAATTCGTTGGTCGACTACTAATGACTGAGTCAGGACTTTGCAAAAACTGTAACTCAAAAAGTACTTTCAAAGTATGTTCGATGATATCGATATTTATTTCGATAACTTTCGAAATATTTTCGATAGTAATAAAAGATGACGTCGTGTACTCCGTGTAACAAGTCATAACTAGAAGACGAGTTGTAAGTATGTTGAAATTTGTTCACAGTCATAGCATGAACGAATTGGGGCTCTGAGTCTACTAATGACTCTGTAGCACCCAGAACTTTGCTTTTGAAATTGCCCATAACGAATACAGAATTTTTCGAATTGTTGCACATATATATTGTTTTTACCGTACCGTAAATTTACATTTGACTAGTAAATTTCTACGAAAAACGAAGCTGGTCACAAATTGCCATTTTACTAACATGACTAAGAGAGTTTTTACAAGGTGATACTTGTGTATGATGAAATTTTAAAAACACTTTTCAAATTGACCTTTGTTCCATGCATAGAACCTGGCCAATAGAACTAAACACAGGTCCCAGTGATGGCATAACCTACTCGAATTATCACCCGTATGGAACCATACTGGATGTGAATTTTGTTCGCTACTTGCAGTGGATAAACTTTTTAAGTAGTAGTTTTTGGCGTCTAAAAACTGACTTTGTTTACACGGGGCTTGTCTGATGACTCAGGTTTAGTAACCTATCCGCTTGCGAAAAGGTTTGCGACAACTTGAAGGCAAAAAGTGAATTCTGATGCACAAAGTTAGTTGCAATGTAATGTAAGGCGTCCAAGTTACTTTACTAGCGAGATCTATTGGTACGGTGAATTATGCGTCATCTGCCAATCAAATTGGCGGCAAGTTATGTTGGCCTTCTTCCCAAAAGTAACAATTAACGGCTCATGTCTTCTTTAGAGTGAAACTAGTTAAGCTAAAGTCTACACTGATTTATAATACCAACCTGATGACGCTCCCCTCTCTGTTCTCCATTTTTCCCAAGTCCGTGTTTAGATTGGCGGATTTTAAACCTCATGACAACTCACTTGTTGACCTTTTTCGTCACAATCGACATCGCGTCCACGGATTAGCAGTGTAAAGAAAGGACTTATTGAAGGAAGGGTTTGAAGGATATGCCTATTTTAGGCATTGTAGTATATATCTCATCACTTCAGCGAAAGGGTGTGGAAAGGAACGCAATGGCCGTTGATCAATAACTCCATCTCTGGTTATTTTTGCACATCTACTTGACGGCGACTTTGAAACCGCTAAGCCCAAATAACTTCCTACAGGAGGTGGGCAGATTGCAGTAAATCCCATCAGCTTTGATAGCAACGACGTCGAAGAGTCGCCTAGAGTGACATTCTGATCAAAGCTACGGCAAAACGCGAGCTTTCTGTAAACCACCTTATTAGTATTCAGCAGCTCCATTTTGTTTCTGACGAACAACTTTGGCCAAAACTATTCACAACCAGTTGCCTTCATGCTAATAATTCGTTGTCTGCAAAAATAGTTCCTTTTGACCGGGTTCTTTCAAGTGAAGTGACCCAACACCAAGTTTTCCCGTCCACTACCAATCTATACTAATCCCATCTCTGTTTTAACAGTAGAAGTCTTTAGACTCGATGGGTGCGCCTGTATGCACGTTGTGTCTCTATAATGCTTCCTATCAGACTCCTGGCTCCATTCTTTCTTAGTTACCTACCACGGACGTGGCAACTATGTTTAAATTCATCGCCTGATACAGACATTTGTACACACTTCAAATTTACATCGACGTCTTCGCGATATGAACTAATTAAAAGAAATCAGTTTGCGAAGTTAGGAAATGACGCGATTGACGAAGGCGACAATTGGCGACTTGGAATCGTGACATATTTACACGTGACCAATACATGACTGGACTTGTATTTGATAGTTGTGAAAACGTCTTGGCGCTATATGTTTTTGTAGTTGATGCAGTATTGTCCACTGTTATTTGATTTTACAATATTTGTAAATATTCAGTTGTGTAAATCACCAATTTTTACATGAATGAATTTTAACTGGCAGTGAATGAGTTCGACAAGTGAGAAACGTTACATTTTAATATAATGATCATGTACACCACCTGATAATAGCTAGCTGTGTACAAGAGACCGATCGTGACAATTGTTTGGGTTGATCGACAGGAGAAACACAAGATCGGCCTAGCGAAAGTTCCACGTCAGATAATAACCAGACAAATGTGGGCGATTTCAATACCGACAATAGCAGGTTTAGACGTAGGACCCCACCCCATACACTTCGTGTATGGTCTATAGTTTAGATATATGCAAAAGTTCGCGTAGTCGAATTATCTGGCAAGAAGGTTTTAATTGCTACTTCAGCGTTGTGATCGAATATTTAAAGGATAATAAAATCTATATCCCACATCCATCATCACAAAATTATACCCGGCATTGACTAGAATCACCGGTCAGTCTTTAGCGGCTATACGGGCTCATTAAATGATAAAAATATCGTCAATCATCATTTTCGAAGCATTTATTCAAAAAACAAATAACTCCGATATTGGTCCCTTTGAAGTGAAACATATCTAAGTAAACAAACAAATGCATGTAAACAAACTAGACATAAACAATAACCCTAAGCAAGGATAAATTGCGATATAAGTACGTATTAAAATACCATGGATAACTCCTATATCCAGTTGTCGCCATTTTTTTTCAGCTCGTTTTTAGGCTCTCAAAGGTCACCAAGTTTTACACGTGACGTCATGATCTGATAGTATGTTATCAACGCGGGATCAAGGCGTGCAAAAGTCACGTGATATGCATTTTCTTATTGGAATCAAAAGTTGACATTCACAATTTTGCAGTAAAAAACAATGACTGTTTACACCTTTTGTTGATATATTTTTAAACATAAACAAATTCATCTGAACCCCCGGTTCGTGACTTTAAATATCGAGTCTCTATGTCACCAATGTACATAAGAAAAATGTCCGACACTACAAAGTCAACAACAAAAAAACGTGTTGGGGGGGGGGGGGATAAAGAGTTTCTTAAAATTAATATGAATTTGGTATATCGTCGCCAATTGAACAATTTTATGCTGACAACGATTGCTTTGAAATAAGGCACACACAGACAGCTTTTTGTAAGAACAGCATCGTTGACAAAACCTGACGCAACCTAGAGTAAAATTTTCGGTTCATTGAATATTTGTGTTAGGTTTTAGACCTCATCTTCAAATTCCAAGGTGAAGTTTAAAAATCCAAGGTGAAGGAGTCGTTAGCATTTAAATTAGAAGTAACTTGCTCGCCGCTGCTGTTCCGATAGTTTCCTGTAACAGTTATGGGGCAAAATGATAGGGAGGTTCAAAGGTCACATCAGCTCAGATATTTATTCAATCACCCACTTGACAGCTAAGTGATATTTGGTCATTTGGACACTGTATGGCGCTGCATATACTCATGACAACAAAAATTATCCGGACCACTCAAGTTATGTAGAATCTCGGACTACTAATAAAATGGTCTGAGGTAGAATGACTTTGACTACAAGGGACAATGTGCAATTTTGTGAGCATGAAAAGCTTTCGAGAGCAACAGGCAAAACGAAAACATTTTACATATTGATCCAACCACTGACAAGTTTTACTTGTCTGTTATCCAACGCATATGCGTAGACGAGTCGTGAAGGCCCAGACTAGACAAGAAAGATTGCATGTAATGAAGGCAATGTGCACATTTACAGGCTGAGTTATTGCGATATTAATTTGTTTTGTTCACACTTCAAAAAAATAATACAAACATTTACATTGAACGCTAGTAATTGATAGCAAAACTCAAATTCATAAACTAATGCATGTGAAGAGATGTCTGGTGAAAATTTCTAAAGTTTATATAAAGAAAGTAAATCAGCCAATATACAATTCATGATAAACTAGCAACTGTTTTTTTATGATATGAAAAGTATGTAAAATATTGGATTGGAGTATAAGTCTTAGAATTATAAGAAGTCGTTAATTACTATAATAAGAATTGCTTGATCCAAAATCGATAGTGAAGGTAAGTTGACTTGGATACAGAGAGATGATGGAATGCCATGGAACGTCAATAAAAAAGACCTCATTGTGTCAATTTTTTGAGTTAGCACGTGGTTGTTCACACTTCCATCTTCATTCGTGTACAACTATATCATATACAGTCAGTACTAATGTGGAAGTTGTGGGAAACCTAAGTCACGTCACAAAGGGGAAGCTGGCGATGCCGGTATAATCGATAAAGTTCACTGGTCGAGATTCATGATCGAACACGTCTACGACTGGAATTGATACCACTAGTCCACTTCAGACCAAGGTCATTTTTCAGGGAAAGTTTCAAGTATATGTCGCTGTTAAACCTCAAGGCTCAACGGGAACAGGAAATACCTGTTGTCTGTAACCTCGAAGATAAGATGCAGGTTTTTATTTCGATCACTGACTGGAAGCCACAATTTTTTTTCTGTCGGTCCCAGTTTAAGCGTTGTCACGAATATAGACCGCGCTGAGCGAAATGCAAAGAACTGCATTCGAAGAATACTTTCTTTGTTGCGTGGCCATTGTCACAAGCGTGCAGATTTTATAAAATACCAATCTCAAGATTTGGTCTATAATGGACTTAGCGGAATTTGCATATCATTTTTATACATATACCGGTTAAAAACAATACTGGTGCACAGTTGTTTTTAGAGATATATGAAAGTGTTTTAGTTTTACAATAGAAAGAAATACAGCGACGGCGATTGCTATGTAACGATAATACAGTATTATCGTATTCTAAAGAAATTTCGCCTTTTCTGCCAGTCACTCTATTTTCCTACGCCACTTTGAGTCCGATCACTTTCATTGATTTTAGAAGCTCCAGCCGCAAGATGGTTGGAAGCACCGTCGATATTAGAACTATAATTAACCTTGAGATTTGAAAGTGTATGGATATATTTACTGTATTATTCTTGAGACTTCAAGGCCAGCGTTAATTTGTTAGGATACTTGGGTAGCCAAGAGAGACTTGACTATCTGACTTGATGTCGCTAGCCAGAACTGTAAACCTGTATGTTGCGTCAAATAGCCAAGTCTCTGTACTACCTACTACAATACTAACTTTAACTTAATTTGGACAAAAAATGCGTCCCAGAAAAAAAACTATGAAAGCAACAATATGCATGCCTGTACCTTGTTTGGATACTTTGTGTAGTGAAGAAGCGAATAATGGATATTGTTAGAATTGCAACGTATAGCTACTACCATAGAAGTAGTTATATTGTACAATGTACTACAGTCATCACCAAGACTTGATACCAGCTTTACAGTTACAGAGTAGACATCTAGATCTGTTGAAATAGACGGTAGTTTTTCTTTATGTATACATTCCGATGTCTACCACACAAAGTGTCATCGGTAAACTAGAAAATGCGATGGTATGGCATACCTTGCATTTATGAGGTAAAACACAAAGTTGCGCCAACTCTCTGCATTCATTTTTTTACTGCTAGATAGAGTTAAGTAAACTTCGACTTTCGGTATAAATCAGTATCTCAAACAAGATATACATATAACCTCTGAGATGTAACGATCGAAGCAAATGCACTGCTTAGTATCATGTCAGTGTATATATTGAAAGTACTAAAACTATCCAATACAGTGCTGAGTTTATCTAAAAGACCAGATACCCAATAAATCCGCTTTAGTTTCGCTATTTATCATTCGACAGATTCGGTAAGATGACAGTAATGGTGGGTGTGAGCAACTCATGTCATCAACGGCGGCATTTTCACGATCGGTATTACGAAATGAGAAGCTTGGATTATTCGAATATAGATGTGAAATAGTCACATTTGTAGCTTTTGTCTACGTCTCTGATCTATGTCACTCGACTAAACTGAACTGTAAGTGAAAGCTAGTATCGTAGACACAGATCAGCGTGGTAGACAGGCTAGTCTGTTTTCAAATCACCATCAACAACAACAACATGCAGCAAAAGCAAATAACCAAACTGGTAAAAAACCCAGCAAATAACCAAAGAACGGGTACTAAACAATGATGATGGAAACCTATTGTATTGTTATGGAAAGCGCACTGAGACGCAGTGTAGTGCGCTCTTTTTATAAGAAATAAATTATTATTATTATTATTATTATTATTATTATTGAATAAATTTGTTTACTCCTGATTTCTCACAACAAACTTTTACCATAGACACTGTCTATGCTTTTACCTATTTAAGCCATCAAGAACAACGTCAATGATACCTCTAAGAATCATTTGAATTTGCATGTTAGATTTTCTGCTTTCGACATGGGGGCTACAATATTGTGAGTAATTAATGTGCAAAACCCGTGTTAGACGGATTATAGTTATTTGATATAGGGAGACATAAGGATTTCCTATTTTTTTAATCTCCAGTTATTATGCTTGGAGCGTAACGACTGTTACTGTCCTTCAATCATTCAACACCTTCAAATGAAAACAATAAGAAAGGTGTGCATTTATACTGTATAGCTTATTTGTATATCGACTACAACAATCGAAAGCTATCCACTGAGTCTCCATGGGTCGTGAAATGATATGACAGTAAAAAAAATTCTTAAAATTTCAGATTCAAGAATTGAGGAATTGAAATTATCAATTTTCAAGCTTATATCTTGCAGTTAGTAACATAAAATATTTTGTGATCTTCCACTGACAGTATGTCGAGGTTTTCAAAATATGACATCGCGTTAGTTTTCAGGAATCACAATAAGGAAGAAATGGAATATAGTCGCATCATCTCACCTTAGGGTGATTTGGGTCATCGTACGCGCACGCAACATGACGTCATTTCAAGTTCAATGTCTTACATTATCTCACAAATATTGGACATTTTCATTAAAATTGACATGGTTCCATAGAATAGTGATGAAGTATGGATTTATAAGTGACATTCATGGATCAAGCCGTACTGCGCTAGGAAAGTGTCAAAATCGGTACAATCGCACAAAGCGTAGGATGCTTTAATCTGTTTATAACGGATCATACTAGTCTTTAAGATGGTCATCACGCTCTCCAACTGGACGTCAACATGAAGACAATATCTCGTCAGTTAGTAATATATGTTACTTGATCAACTTGCAAGGTGTGATAATGATAGCACATTGAACAGCTTTATGACTCAGGTATTAGTTTATGCAAGGAAATGTAATGTCACGGTCATTTCAATGTCTAGTTGAAAATATTGGAATTGAATTTCACCAACGAATACATGTAACCGTAATTCCTATCACAACGTAAGGAAGGGCATTTTTTTCTGTTTTGATGGGAGATAGGCAATCGCTATAACGTCCTCTGTGTACTGTCATTATATCTAAAATTCTCTGTCCTTGTGTAAACAGAAAAAAGCACTGTCACAGGCGCCTACGGTGTTGGTTTTGACGTTGCTACAACACGTTACAGTCACCTGTATTGTACAAAACCGTTTGACATCCACCTGCCAATTTTCCTAGCAGGACCCATTGTTTTCCTTTAATTACCCATATCTAATTTTCAAAGGTACACTTGTTTGGTCCGGTAAAGACCACCGCGTCTTTTGTTGACTATTTCCACTCTCGAGGGCTATTTTCACACACCTGAGAAATGCCACTAGAGCTCTAACACTACACACCTCAATAATTAGCCACAATGTGTTAAGATAATAGAGAGATGACTGAGTAAACTGAGGAGAACAGAGACACTACCCTCCGGCGCCAGATCGAGAAGACGTCCTTTCAGGATTAGAATAGGGGTCTTTTTGTCGTGATGTAGTACTCTAGCGTGACGCGAACAATTGTACAATGTTTTCTTTCTAACTGTCATAACTTCATATGAATCACGCAAGTGCACGGCAAACACGGTATAATGAATGTATTAGTTTATTCCATGGAAGTATACTTTCATGTTTAATCATACCTGTCAGAGGAACCAATATACAACCTAATAATAACGCTGAATATATGCGATCATTTTATATGCGATCATTATTCTTCTCAATGCTCGGAGGTAAGTCCTACATGCTATGCTAAATGCTTGAACGCAAAGTCTGCAAACGTCACCTATAACGGTTACTTCTTTACGGCGTTTTATAGGTGTTCTCCGATCATTGCGTTCCGAGAAGAGTGTGTGTGGTTTGATGCACGTGTAAGCTAAGAAAGCGTGGTTTACAGTATTGTTCGGCCACATTTTCTTTCTTCATTTTTTTCCACGGTTAGCACTTCGGTCTTTTGAAAAAGCTGCAAAAGATTCACTATCGCCGTAGACGATGTTCTGCCGAAGAATAGTGTGGTAACGCAAGCTAAATAAACAGAGACAGTACAGAGCGGCTTATAGTGGTGAAGAGGACTGGCGCCGTTAGTTGAATAATCGCTAAATAAATGTGGTTTCAACCGAACTGCTAAGACTATTGGCCAACTGAACAGTATCTTATATTGCCATAATCAGTACTAAGAGCATATTCTTAGTTTGAAAAGTATAAAAAGTTAGGTACACACATTAAACCTTGATGAACGAACTATAAGCCTCTTTCATTGTGAATTTAAATTGTCACCCTCCCTATCTGCCGGGGAAATGTTCTCCCATTTCATGCGATAGAAGGCAACTATTTGATTCCGTTAAAATGCAATATGTTCAGTTAAATAACCAGCTTGTCGTGGGTTGAAAAAAATGCAACCTTGCTGACAAAAGTCAAAGCTTTCACGTCCAATAAATAAATTTTTAGCAGGGGTGATAACAGTTTTGTGATCAGCTCTCTCAATTGCGTGTAATCCATCATGATTGAAACCTTTGTTTGCATTTAACAATTCACTAACACGTGTTAAAGGGGGAGGGGTTCCCGTGTATTTGTTGATAAAATATTGTGACTGCTGTCCCAAGCCTCAGGGCCAATCACTGAGCGACGTAAGCCTTCAATGATTGATTAATCAATCGTATGCAAATAGCTGGATTTGTTCAGTTCCGCCTACCTCATGTAGATGGAATGATGAGCAGCTACTAGTTCAGACTGAAGATCGTTGAGTAGTGTAACTTGGATCTATTTGTGTGTGTGTGCAATTAGTGAGTGAAGCGCCGAGAACTGAGCCCACTCTCTCTCTTTCTTTCAGATGTCTGCTATGCAGTATCCTTCCATTCAAACTAGTGGACTCAGCGGACTAAGCATGCCCATATACGCACCCTCCGCACTTCAACCCATGCAAGCGGTCCAGCCAGCACCGCTGCATCATCCAACACCGTTCTTTATCGATAATATACTTGGACATCACAATCATACAACGTTATCGCCAGCAAGACCAACACCAACCATACCAACACCTGGTCTCGCAACATCATACAGAACAGGACTTTATGACCATCACTCGTTGCAGGTCGCTGCTGCACTGGCTCCCACACCTCATCTGACATATACGGGGAGTGCTTTCAGTTCACCGTTGTACTACCCGAGGCCGGACTACTCGCCAAGTTTATTGGATCGACACGAAGCTTTAGGTAATGTACCTCTAAACCACTTGTTGAAGTTGTTGTTTACCCGTTCACTACCAATGGAACGTACAATGTTTACCAGAGCCACTGGTTGTATTGATAAATCAAGACCATTCTTTAACACATTTACGTGATCTTTATGATTTTCACGTGAAACTCACTTGAACATTCTTTGAGTGTGCTTACATCGCTATCCCATTGCTAGGCTATCAGGAGCCCCCTATCGCCGATATGTCCGCAATTGACTTTGTATCGCTCATTGTATATGGCAGTATTGCACAGTTACTCATTTATCATAGTCGAAAGCGACACCGTACGCGTAGTTTCGCAACGGACAGCGACAAATATTAATACAATCGTTCATATTTCCACCATGAATGCGCTATACATGACATCAAATTTCACGAGTTCACACATCTGTTAGACAATCAGGCGACCGTTGTCCGGCGACGGAAAACTAAAGCTACCGGCAGAATTTGAAGCTAGTCAAATGATAGGTTTATGGGTATCTTCACATGTAATAGATCCATGGTCGAAGCAAAAGACGATGCTGCAGTTTTTGGTTGCTGTGGACACGAACTACCGTCCTTATCACAAATCATTGTTCTAATATGCTTTTCTTAGCCCATTAGACTGATAAGCGCATTAAGGTGGCTCCAACGATGGTTGATATGTACCCGACGGAAAAAAACCGACTAACCGCGGTCTTTAAAATGTATGTCAGAGAAATACTCGAAGACAATCTATTTTTAATGTTTGCAACTCAACAGTATATTAGTTTAGAGAAAATTGAAATAAAACGAGTGTTTGGAGAGATAATCACAAGTCGCTTGTTTGCTTCCTGTCTCGGTGCGATATGCCTGCGATTATTCGCTGATGATAGCGGTTTAATTTGTTGATAATAGGGACATTATGGGTAGGCAACAAGTGATAAACACATGGGCTTATCAACGAAATGCACAACAAAAGGAAACGAGCAAAAATAGTAATAGAGGTGGGAAATGACTGATGGTTGTCCAGTTGTTAGGAAGTCCGGCTAACGTTCTTGGGAGTGAAAGCTATATATTTCTTAGCTTTCCCATTACTTCACTAACTTGTGATCGAATCACTTCCTGTTCTATTGTTTGCGTGTTGGTAACATTCACTTTAGCGGAACTCTGTTCACAGATAGATAAGGCAGTTGTCGGGACAATTCCCGGTCATAATAGTGGCGCGTGGTGCATAGATGAATATAGTTTACGCTTGTAGTTACCTAATTAACAACACGCGTTTACATAATTTCAATTCATGACAATATATGTTTGTTTCGTTTCAGTAGCAATATGAAATACACATATATTTTTTTTAAAGTTACACAAACTATTAACTTACCGGCTTCGTGAAACAACGACTCCGTGGCCTCCTAGCGGTAATACAGTAGAGCATTTTCCATCCTAAGAGAGCATCTGTTTTTGTGAGAGCGGAACAATACTAGTATGTATTCTGGATCACACAAATTCTCTTTAATCTGATTCATTTTGACTTTATCGACGGCTAATCATGGAACTTTTCTTAGCGAAAAATAAAATCGACCGAAGGAAGTATGCGTTTTTGGTTATATAAATACACGTAGTCAGATCACTTAGACGGTGCAATAACCTGGTCGAACAGTAGGATTTAAAGCTAGAAATGCAAAGTAATTGCAGACCACACATTTGTACTGCTGGACTCAAAACGTGATTCAACTCCATGCTTACCGATATGACACACTAGGAAAGTATAATAAGAAAAAGTATCCCTCATTCAAACTATGTTCAAACGTTTTCATTGAGAGACAGAGTTCGGTTATGCTTTATAAGTGCTTGTGCTCGATCGTTGATGTATGAATGATTTTACACACAGGCTTTGTAAGACCATGGGCGGTGGAGAGAGAGAGAGGTCTTTTTTAAGACGGATCATTGGCCTGTTGTTTCTATGAGTACATTTGTAACGGAGTATATGGCAGGTATTTTAAAACCTAACATCGTAATGGTTACACGTCTGTATGTTTAGACACTCTCGATCAGTTTACCTTTCAAAACAAAACTTTGCAAAACAATAATGATTCAGCTAGACTACGTTGGCGAGGAACTATGAATGACGACTTAACAATTACTGATCATTCACGCAAACCAGAGCTGCTATTTCTTCCGCCATACTGCGAAATAACGGACGGCGCGTTTCGGACAGTGCCGTAAAAGAGACCGTGGTTTGCGATGATGATACTGGTAGAATATAGACAGATGGGCTCATTACTAAAAGAAAACATTACGCCCATTTACTCAATTTAGGAATATATCAAACAACGGTAGCTTTACCGGCGGTCGACACAATATATGTACGTATGGTTCTGTGTGTGTGTGTGGGGGGGGGGGGGGGTGGGGGGTTAATGATAAAGCTACCACGTTTTATACAGATTCCAGTCATTAGTGCTTCGTTACATTTATACTACTAACCGCGAGAACTGGAAGATGTCGGTTGTTCGAATGTTTTGTTGCGAAGAAACGTCATATAAAATGTAATAATTGAAACCATGCAAGGCGTCGATATTTGTGTTAACTTGAAACAACTACACACGCACCCCTTTACAGGCATAGATAAATGAGTCATCGAAATCTCAAACTTACTCACAGCTCGATCATGATGCACCTATTCGGCTTGATCCCAGCATCCGACTATAGTAGAAACTCACAGAAATCAATGTTGAAATGTACAAACATGACACGGCCATGTCGATATCCTACACACTTCGTATGAAATAAATCATACTTTCTGACCCCGATCACTTCGGAGGAAATCAAAGTGAACTACCGTTAATTAACACACAATAGTTACAATGAAAGCGTTTCGGCGAATTAGTCTGTGACGATTAGGGGGAGTTTCACCCTTTTGACAACCAACAAAAGAACGATTTCACGCCACACCATAATAAACACAAAGCAAGCAATACGAAAAAGCCTGTGCATATCAGGCATGTCAATTAACATCGTCACCGGTTATAGCGCAATGCTGTTGTACGCAATTTAGCTGGTTCTGGACAAGTTCCTGTGTCTTATTGAAAAGGCAGACCTTTATACAATAATCCGGTTAGCGTAATGGACGGCTACAGAGCCAATACCTACTCACCTAGTATTGTTTCTTTTCCTTTTAAGCTGCAGTTCAAACACAGCGACGAGAAGGCAGGCGTCAATTGCTAAAAAGCGCAAATACAACAACGCGACAACTGGGCGTAAAACTGAATGGAATTCGCTGAAAATTCAATATTAAATCTATCATAATTTATTTGAATTCCTCTTGAAAGTTTCCCTTGTCGCGAGTAGGCCATATCTAACACTTTGCATACAAATGAAACCCAATACCACATATTCAACTGTCAAAACCATAGCATCCAGACGAGTAGTATTTTGCAAACAAAAACCAAGCTAACCTGTATAATCTTTACTTAGTAGATTTTTAACAAGTCCCTGTATTCGTTTTCCATTTGATTAGCTCTTCCATACCGACAATATTTGATTAATAATACAAACACTGCGATGTACATTATTTCACTGCCCTCAGCTGTTTCTGAATGTTCTAAATGGAAGCGTTATTTCTTCGGAGGAGTAAAGCGTCTATCGTATACACTCTAGTAACTTGTTGCTCTTCCTTTATCAGAGAGTAAATCAGACACTAACAGAACGACCGTGTGTGGAAATACATAGTTAGCTATCGTTTGATTTAAGAACGCCAAATCCACAATGAAAACACGTATTCTGGAACAGAGGTTACCGCGAGATGGTTTCGAGATGATTTCACCCCTTTTAGAAAGAATGTTCCTGGTTTGCGGTGTACACTAGTAGGCTACTCAGAAAATGTCTTAAACCACACAGTCTAAGGAATGTTATCACACGTGAAATTAATAGGTGCATACGTTGTATTGGATAAGGAGTCCACACGTTAGTGCACAAAGTTTTGAATTCAATTGCTCGGAACAGAATATCGAGTGTACTAGCCCCAAGTGTTTTCCAATGCCAAACATTGTTGAACACTACAGAATGGTAACATGGCAGACGTATAGATTTGTGGAATTCGAAAGTTTTCAAACACAAACTGACTTTGGTTAGAATGAATTGGGACCCTTCTCCATATTTCAAGACAACACTTATAAATAGACACTATTCACAAGAAATTAATCGATTTTGATAAAAAATAACTTTTCTCGAATTAAACTCTTCTCATTGCAAATTGAATTAACGTTACGTTATTCTGGAAGTCCCAGAACTCGAACAAAAATTACATCAATGGAGTTGATCCTCCTGGCCAACATTTGTTGCAATCATATGCCCATATTCACGCTATTATTACTAGACGAATATCAACTACCGGATGTCAATCATAAAATGTGACTACTGAAGGATACAGTGTCAACATGAAGGAAACTAGAGTTCTTCAATATCTTATTTTCGACTTATCTGTTTTCCGCCTGTAGTAACTGGCAAACCTATGATATGGAACCCGTTCCTTCAACGTCCGCTTCATAAACGCAAGGGAGGTCAAGTCCGGTTTTCAAACGACCAAACTGTTGAACTAGAAAAGAAATTTGAAAGTCAAAAATATCTTTCGCCACCTGAGAGGAAGAAACTTGCGAAGTCACTACAGCTTACAGAAAGACAGGTTAGTTTGACTTAAGAACAGTGTGTGTCTGTGTGATAGTTTGGACAAATGGGGTTAGCACATGCACCCCAACATGCACTATAGGACAGGGATAGACAGGGATTTGGGAAGGACTGGGGTTTATTCATTGCTGTAAATATAGTGTGGTTCTTTTTCCATTGTATCAGGCACTTTAATACCAAATTGCTGACACTATATTCATCGGCCATAATTTATACTACTAGACTATTTTCGCTACAATTTTCATCCGTTGATATTGTGTATCTACCTGCAATGATTAAAATATGCATGCTTTCGTCCCACGAAATATCGAGTCATGAATCAGATCCCTCAGTCAAAACCAAGTTTTTTACACGAGAATTCGCATCCTAATTATATATATATATATATATATATATATATATATATATATATATATATATATATATATATATATATATATATATATATATATATATATATATATATATATATATATATATATATATATATATATATATATATATATATATATATATATATATATATATATATATATATATATATATATATATATAACTCGGTGAGTATCAATCTGCTAAGACAGTGCTCTATACCGCAGTGGCAGAGCGCAATAGTTATATATATATTATATGTCTGATGTTAGTATAATTGATAAACCTCAGAGTTGGTCTTTCACACATGTTGTTTTATCCCCGTAGGTCAAAACATGGTTCCAAAACAGGCGAGCAAAATGGCGTCGTCTCAAACAGGTAAGGACTCGCCTGATTGTTTGTTAGTTAGACTACTCCACCAAATCAGTGTCACCATACTGTCCTGTCAGTCAGTCTGTCTGTCTGTCAGTCCGTCTGTCTGTTTGTCTGTCAGACTTATCATGACGTGGCAATATATTGGCAACTACATCACTCAAAGTAGTCGTATTGTTGACATATTTGATATTATTCTGACATTAATTACCCTCAATTATTCCATGAAACATATGTAGATAACCCCAATATTGTGTCATCGTTCGATTATTATCAATGCCAATCACGAATAACATGACAGTTTGCTGGCATTAGGGAACAACTTATGTAACATTGCAGTCTGCTAAAGGAATACCTCCCCAATCTACCTTAGAAATTGGAACGTGTGTTTTAGTCTTCGGAACCCCCTTCACAGTCATACACCCCCATACGACTCGGATCAGTGCATTTTCGAATTACGAAATAATTCGCAATTTATTTAAGTTTGACATTCAGGAATCCGATACCATATGGCATCATAAGGTGCGACAAACAAATATATTTTCCCATGTCAACACAGTGGTGTGACAAAACCAGTGCAGACACACACGAGTGAGGGTTGTCTTTAGCTTTGAACTCAGACTATCTTTGTCACTTTTTCGTTGTTGGTTCGCCTGATTTCGTTTAAAAAACACAGCGAAATTACCCTACCAACATTTTCTCGAATCCGTTGTAGTTTTTCAGCATCCATACATTTTAGTTTTACGATCGAAAAATGATATTCCGAATACATTGCTTTGTTGGGATAAGATTTAGTTCTAGAAATGAGACTGACTCATACACCGTGGCTATGTACATCATGTGGTGTAGAGTACGTCAAAACAGTTCCAACAACACTGTACAGAGTTTGTGTTTGTATGTACGAAGACTACGCTATCTTACTTATCGCACCTGGTGGCGCCAGCTCTGATAAATTATTGATCATAAACGCCGTGTTAAAAGAGCCTCAATTATTTCAAATAGCGAATGCTTTGTCAACTAATAACACATATACTCATAACAACAGCGATGCTTCGTTCTACTTGCCATAGTCTGTATTATGTAGTTTATTGAGTACAACTGCTTTGATTGGAGGAATGTAGACATTTTCAAGTGGCCGTTACATAGACCAAAGTTGTCGGAACCCAAAAAGAGTTATGACGAATCAGTAAACCAGTCACCGTGTCGCCTTTAGTGTCACTAAATTCGCTTTGACGAGTCGACGTTTGGCTTCACGGGTTTGACTCCTGCTATGGTTGCCCCACAGTTCACTAACTTATCGTCTAACTGTTAGCTTATTAATTACTCTTCATTATAGCGAACGTGTCAAAGTTTTGGTTCTCCAATGCAAGCTCTTTTCTTTAAAACTATCGCATTTTCATATTTTTTGCGGTTTTTTATTGCTTATATAAATGTTACATGCACTAACTATGGAGAGCTTGTGTGTAAACACACGTTTATGAGAAAGGTCTCTCAAACATTCCAATTTACGACAACTCGGTAATGTCACACACTTCGAGTTCCAGACTTTAATAACCCTTGTGGAATGATTATGAATTCGAATGTTATTTGCTGTTCAATCTCGTCATAAATTTAATCACGAACCGAAAAAAAAAGTTTGTTGAAAATTAATGACCAATGTAGCCGTGAAGCGAAACATATTCGCTCGATCGGAGCGACTATTTGTGTACTCACAACACAAAAAACTCTCAAATTTTGACGACAGTCATACAAGACAAGTAGATGAAAAAGCTAGCGAAAATTTTGGGAGCTCTTCAAAACGAGTGTCTACTTGAGACGGGCTCACAGTAGCGAGCATGTCAGTTTAGTGGGGCTAACAATCTGACGCGCCTGCCTTCGATTTCATCAAGAAATATTCGGTTCATATTCACAGGATCGTAAAGTGACAACTGTTTTAGTTAAACTCATAGCTGAAATTCTCACATATGCCCATAAAACAGTAATTTACTACCGGAGTAATTTTGTGTGTAAAATATTGAGGAAGCCTTTAAAAGGTTTAAATGAAGTATTTATGAATATTGCCAGGCTTGCGATCCCAAATCACGATGCCGGTAATAAATACCCCAATCGTGTACCGATATGCACTCAGGTAATACTTGAAAAATAGCATATTAAAGTATAGGGAATATCAATTTAACAATAAAGCAGGAACGAGTACTCGACGCAGGTTTGCACACGCATAGCAGTAACTTTTTCGTTTTTCATTTTAAAAAAAGAACCCCTGTTCTTTAGCGATTTGATTTGATTGTTCTATTATTATAAAGTCTGGGTGGCCACTTCAGTGGTTGCATTTGTGATATTCCCTACAATGCGGAATAGTTTAGGGCTTTATCTGTAATATTTACCCACACTGGCTCTTCTTAGGTCTCGAGCAATGTTTTAATGTTTTATTTTACTATCATGGATGTTATTATTATTAACTAATGCGAAATCGAAATTTTCATGATTTACCTATCTTTGTGACGTATGTTGTATTTTCCTCTTGTAAACTTTGTATTTGATATTACATTTAGTGTATACCCACATGCTGTACATACATGTTCGAAATCCCGCGAAAATGTATAATTTTTAGGCTCTTCCTGTCAAGAAAACTTACAATCGATCTCCCGCATATTAGATCGCATTAAATTCAAGTTCAACCACCATTTTATACAACAAAGTTGATAAATTCATTAAAGCAACAATAACACATGGAAAACCGATGTTACTTTTCCACGAAATGCAAACAGACCGATTTACAATAGCCTTATGTGTCATGTTTTGTCTTACAATAAAAAAACCCGCAAAATTTGGCGGGTCAAATATGTCAACTAATTGAATGTACTGATAGGTGAAAAATCAATTCAAATTTGAAAATAAGTTACTTTTTACACCTCTTTGCCGAATCAAGGTATTAGAAAAATCACAAATCAATGCAGTAATGTTGTGACGAGATTGTCACTTAAGTTTAGTACTTGTTTAACAGGGTTCATAAAAATCACTGAATATTAATAATTGAAAGGCCTTTTTAATTGTCGGGCAATGACTATCACATTTTCTAGTTTCCGTCAGTCTGCTCCACTAATAATTTATGACAAATAACAGTGATTTATTAATACAATATTCAGGCTACATCTAATTCTGACACACGTTCTGATTTGTTCATGAGGATATGTCGGCCGAATTGATAAACTTTGATTTCTCTGGGTACTGAACATCACACACGCACGTACATATACACATACACACATGTATAGACACATCCTATACACACCTACAAACATACACACTCACAGATACACAATTCAACGTTTGACATCCAAGCAATCTATTCATAAAACTGTCGCAATTCTAATTTGATAAAATGTATTGATTTTTTTTAACCCATCGCATGAAATAATTATATATAAAAAGTACACAAAACCAGCCGATCGTTAACTTTTTCTGAATATTTAGTTTGATATGGTCTTACTAATTTATATATATATATAGTGGCCTTCCGTTGTGTAGTGGCTTTCCGTTGTGTACTGGCTTTCCGTTGTATAAAGTTTCTTTTTACTATTTGACTGTCTTATACCTATCATCGAATAATCCTTTGTATTGGGCTTCTATGATTTTAATATTTTCTTTCTAGCGCAAAAAAAATTTACTTCCAGGTACGAAAACTAAACAGACGTTGTGTTGCACTGTTTTGAATTGATGTAGTGACTGTGTGTCTCACAAATTCAAGTCTTTAAACTCCTTACTGTAATTTTGTAATACATAAAACCCCACTCTCAGTTAAAGTTTAAAAAAAACTACCAAGGGTCATTATACAGAATTTTTGAAAA
Organism: Glandiceps talaboti; assembly: GCF_964340395.1. NCBI lineage: Eukaryota > Metazoa > Hemichordata > Enteropneusta > Spengelidae > Glandiceps > Glandiceps talaboti. The sequence continues at coordinate 16,795,887 of NC_135563.1, read as the reverse complement.
ATGGGTCAAAATTATCTCAGAACTAAGCCATTTTAGAATCCATGACTGCTGCTGTGATAAATAATAATTAATAAGAAACTAATAGTTTGACGATTTCCTTGACAACAATATGACGAACACCCTAACTTCTGTAGTCATTCTGTAGTCAAGTTTTGGACGATTCTTAACTATAGATTCATTTTGTTTTCTGTGCAGGAATTACCAAACGGGAAATCAGATGACGGTAAAGAGCGGGACAGCACGGCCAGCAAAGACTCTACTAACGACAATGTCGTGGACATACGAAGTGATCAAAGTGAAGATTCAAGTGATGACGAAAGAGACTTAATAGACGTCGAATCAAACACGTCTCTTAGCAACAGTGCTCAAATGTCAAGTATCCATGGAAACGGGAGAAAATTGACACATGATTGACACCGTGAAATATAGATTTATAAGAAAGACGAGCAAGATGATCCAGTTGTAAAGGATCGTACTGTACATAGACCCAAAAAACCACGGACCATAAGTGGCGGTCTGAAGGAAACGTTACGACGGACGTCGTAGATTTTAAAATAAACTTGGTTGGTTGGTAGAGCTGGGTCGGATAACTGTTTAGTCTTTTCGCGTTGTCTGCGATGACGACGACTCAGTGATACCCTGAACATACGGACAGTATGGGGGCGTTGCACTACTGCCACACGAGTTTTGAAGAAAAGAACTACGACTCTTACGAGTACATTCCCAGATGTAGTGAAACTACGAATTCGACTAAAATGAAGTACTTAAAATCCACCAACAAGGTTTGGCATCTTCCCCACTCAAAGTGTATATGATTTGTTTACAAAATGTACAAGAAAATCCACACTACAGTAACAAATTGTGACGCAGACGACCTTCACACATTTTGCATTTTTATTCTACGGTGCATATCCCCCACTACTGATGTATTTATTGGGGATTTTTTATGAAGCGAACTCACAGATAGGTCTCACTATTCGAGAGTGGTGGATTTTGTTTTTTTGTACATATTGAATATTTGATAGATGTTTTATTTCAAGTGACCAGAATTTAGAATAGTTTTTTTTTTAAATACTAAAATAATTAATCGTGGATATTCATATTGTGCAATTTTCGTTACACACGCTGTAAAATGATCACAAGGATTGTTTTCAACTATTTCCAATATCAATAAACGAAATACAAATAAACGATATTTTTCTGCATGTCTTATATTCTACATACAAAGCACTGGATGAATGGTTCAAAGATGTAATTATTTAGCGCAAAATAAATACGTCATTGGAAGAAGTGGTGAATTATTTGAAGGTGATATAATTATTTCACGCAAAACAATTATGTCGTCGGAAGAATTGGTGAATAATTTCAAAGTTCTATACATATTTATCGCAAAAGAATTACACCATTGCAAGAATAATTTGGTGACGTAATTAATTAGAGCAAAACAATTGTGTCGTTGGAGGACTTGATAAAGGGAAAACAGTTATGTCACTGAAAACATCGATGGGTACAATATTTGGGCTGAAACTGTATACAGTTTGCTAGTGAAATTCACTGAGTTATCATACTTCATCCAGGTTCTACATGTATTCATAGCAATATGATGGAAATATTGACACATTATCAAGATAACAACAGTACAGACTGGACTGCAGAAAGGGGTGTTAACTTGAAGAGAACGGTCTCCATAATACATGTAAAATCTTCCAAGTGTATTTCTACATCGGTTCGCAAGTTTATTGTAAAGGCCAAGGCTTCAATTACAGGTTCTTGTTTTTACTGGTATCTTATCAGAAGAGTCATAAGTATTACTTAGGGTCATTTTGTTTGTTCCTGGACCAGATTTTAACAACTCTGACTCTGTCAGACAACTGCGTTTTCACACCTCACACCTCAATCCTAATCAGAACTGGACTTTCAAAAAATAGTATCTAGTTCTAACGTTCAATATGTTTATCAGTGCATATTTGCTTCGCTAAGACATGGATGTCACAAATACATCCATGACTAAGATAACATTGTTATTCACACTCTTTTTGACAAACCATCACTTCAATTTTTGGAACCCTGCAAATAGACCGCCGCGTATACCTAGTACACAACAATATCTGAGTTATTGTCTTTTGACTTTACTGATACAAGATAAGTTAGTTAACCCGAAACAGGTAGCAACGTCATACGGCTCAAAAATCTTACTAACATTGCTACATTTTATTGTCTGGCTCCACAGAAATTTTAAATTGCTACATATTTTAGTCTGGCTTAGTAAAAAGGGTTCAGTTGATACATTTTAATCTTTTTAAGGGTGTGGGGTCACCTAAAGATAGCGCAAGTCACATAGATAATATAGCAATGTTGGTAATATGTTTGTGGCGCCAGAGTATGAAATGTAGCAACAGTTGGTAACATTTGTGTAGCACCAGACGATGAAATGTAGCAATGTTAGTATGATTTTTGTCAAATCAGACGACGTCATGTTTCAGGTAAACTGACTTCTATTGTGTCACAAGGAGGTGTTTGAACGCACAAGTGCAAGTTATAGAGACTTGTAATAAACAGCAAACAACTACCATACAGTGCGAGCTGGGTATTAAACCAGTCCATAGCAACAATGTCTGTTGCAATATCCGCGAGCGTAAAAACCTGTATTTCCCATTTGGCGACACCTCTACAGTTACTATGGTCTTATCGAAGAAAGTCCGGTGTTACAGTACAGCAATCGTGAATGACACACCAGTCAATATCCATCAAAAACTCGTCAGTGACAGCCTACCTGTTTGATAATGACAGCCACAAATGTTTGACAAAAGATAACTGGGTTATCAATTAGTTAAAATCGGCTTGTGTTGTTGCTTTCGGCGCCACCATGTCCAGTAAGTCCGTGTCAGGGGGTGAGGCAGGTATTTCACTTGACAAAATATATGAGTTGTATTCACAATATGGCATACGAACAAGCCTTATTGGTAGTAACGGATTGAGTCGAGAGATAACCCTTGGCCTATAATGAGCCATTAATAACTCCAATGGCTCGACCTTCACTGACACAGACGTTGCATATCAATGGCGGGTAAAGTATCTAACCGGTGGAGGTTTGCTATGGCCAACGAAGGGCGTCGTCACCCCTGCCTCTCTTGAACTTTGGCAAGAACATAATTTACGAGCAACTCATTCAGTGACGCAATGTATACGCTATTTGGGTTGGATTGCCTGATATGCGTCGAGGAGGAGATATATTCGCGTTTTTTGACAGAAATTTGACACAAATTGGGCACTTTTAGCCAAATCATTAGTCACCTATTGTGTGTGATTGGCTTGAGTGACGTTTGTCATGTTCATCTTGCATGATGTATGGAAAATAGTGTTTAATTGTTTGAAATTTATCATCGACGAATTTCCTCAATTTTTGATTACACCACCACCACTACAAGTTTTACACCTTTTGAAGGAGGTGGGGGGGGGGGGGGTAATGTTGAGTACCTTAAGCTTGTCAGGATGGTAACAATCATTACATAAAATCATATGCCATGCGTATGACATTTGTATGCTTAGATGATGGTTCATCTGGTGGTAGGGAGCCGTATTGTAAATGGATGAAGAAGGTTTTGGCATTGCGTTCCTCATACTGAACATCCATCTTAGCTGAAAGGAATGACCAGTACACACATTGACAGTATACTCTACCCTGTACACTAGCATAGACGTTTTACCGTGACTCTGTGTCAATGCAATGTCCTATATCCAGTGAGAAACAGATGATTTCAACACTGTATAGTTTGTGATATCAGTGACATATTAATTGACACCAGTACAATGATGGAATGTACTGATAACATTTGCGGGCATATCATACTTCATTATGTAAATCAAATTTGATGGACTAGGTGGTTAAGATGTTATGGAAATGGATGCCGTCGAATTACCGTAACAGTAAACAAAATAACACAAACCAATCAAGAGTGACTAATCAGGATGACGATTGGTGGTGGTGGTGGTGGTGGTGGTGGTGATGGCGGCGGCGGCGGCGGCGGCGGCGGCGGTGGTGGTGGTGGTGGTGGTGGTGGTGGTGGAGGTGGCGGCGGTGGTGATGGTGGTGGGGATGTTGTCTTATACCACCAAATAAGTGGTACTGTAAACATTTATTTTGGCGCTCAAAAAAATTAACAGAAAAGTCAAAAGACATTTCTTCACACTTTGGCTGTATTCTACTATGGTGGATTAATACCACAGTCAGTGTACTTCAAGTCATATCACTTTTTAAAACTTTGTTAATCAATTCACACAAATCAGTACAAATTTACCTTGAAATTACTCGTAGTTACCCAGAATTTACCAGTGAAAGTGAGGCCATGTTCATGCTGGTGCAAACGTTGTTTCAGCTGAAGTATTATAATTTTAAAAATGCATACATTAACAGTACTACGCAATAGTTCCAGTCACTCTAAAGGAACGTCAAAAACTGTTTGCATAAGTTCAGAAAGTGATGAGCAAAAATGTGGAATTTCATATTTTTGGGCCTTACTTTTGTCCTAAGATTACATCTCGAATCACGTGACTGTATCAGCTTCCGGGTTCTCACTAAGAATTTGATTATTATAAACATGATTTATGCCATCAAATCGTTAGTTTGTCTGACAATGTCTGTCTCAATCAATACGTAACTGTGGTTAGAATAACCTAATATAAGTTGTGGGTTGTGCCCCTTTAATAAGATTTAATTTTACGTCAGTACCTAAAAACACTATAATATCCGGTTGTGGGTTGCCTATGAAATTACTAACTTACTTTGTTATTGCAAATATGTTATGATGAGAGGAACACAGGTAAGCAGAATACTGCAAATTTGCCAATGACTAGGGATGTTTGGTGTTATCTGAACTTCTGACATCCGGGACCTCGTATATCAAAATGATGTCACTGAACGATAGCTACAGTGAATCACAACCAGCTATATGATACTATGTAAACTAAGATATTGGTAGATTTTATAACTATCAGGTAAAACAGTAAAGGTGCGGTATTGATGTGATTTGCTATGAAATGAAAGTTCACATCACATGACTATCTGTCTTACTCATTACTGTTCGATTTGAGAACCACAGCTGAGTCTCTGTGTGTGTGTTTGTTTGTTTGTGTGTGTGTGTCATACCATTTCTCCAACCTCTTCCTCGTCTTCTTCATGCATAAGATTGTGTTTCATTTTTTATGATCAATAACGGGTTTATAATCCAAACTCAACCACGTTTTGCTAGTAAACTATAACCCATGGTAAAAGTACCTCATATGGACCTGAAGATTGGTTGATTAGGTGTCAATCTACACTGTATTGCATCCGTATTTACCTGTAGGCGCCCAGTCAGAGGCGCACCAAAGTCTGTAGAGTGTATTTGCCATCATTTTAAAATCACTAAGTCACCTTGCGGTAGTGCCAAAACAAAGACCCCCCCCCCCCCCTCTTCATTCCATAGGTTTTTGTGGGAACTGAAAATTCTCTGGTTTCCGGTATTAACATTTCAATCTATACGTCACATTAGAAGGCCCTGTATAATGGCCACGGGGTCCAAACAATGCAATAAGTTCGGAACACTTCCTGAGGAGTTTTAGAAGACGTTTTGAAGGTGTCCGAAGTAAAAAATAGTCTCTGAACATATATGTGTTTACACGGACGTCTTGATTTCTATACCCAAGGATGGATTCAGAAGGTGAATTACTCATCGTCACATTTCAATATAATGCCGAAATCCTCCCATAAGTTTTTCGTATTTCTAAACACAACTCAGAGGTTTTAGGTATTAACTGATAAGCATATGGAACAGTGGATGGGAAAGTCTTATTCTATGATCATAATAGAAAATCTAATCTCAGTATCGAGAAACACAAAATTAATAGACAAGTCATGTAATTTTGACTTATTTACAAGACAAATTAATGTAAAGCATCAGATTCTCTAAATTAACAATACGTTTATCATTTCCATGACATTTGCCGAATTGCAGTGTTAGTTGTGATGGGTGCCTTCTCTTTGCCCTCTTCCTATGTAGTAGTATAGGTCGTCCCAAGTAATTGTTTACTGTGCAGTCCAAAAAAGCCTTCTGTATTCCGAGACAATTTTCGTTTGATTAGTCTTCGGCCCTGTCTATCTTTCTGTCACTGCGAATTAAGTCGCAATTAAGCGGGAAGCTGTACACACTGAAGTCAGTCAAGTACCCTCAGCATTAACAAAGTTTAGCTGAAGTCCATTTTTATCTATTGATTTTGCACTCCATTTTGAAGTGTTAAGTGATGGCAGTGACGTGCCCCCCTCTTAGTGTTGTAAGATAGTGAAATTGACAACATAAAGTACTCAATCACGCTGTCAATTAACACCGTGACGAAACAATAAAGCTTTACTTTAGCTCCAGAGTGACTCTGAACAGTGGGTAAATCCTCACCAGAAGAGTTAAATCCATTTCAAACAGTTTGTTGGCATCTGCCACACAACTTTAAAAAAAAGTCGAATCTAAAGTAGCGATAGCGAAGGTAAATCTGGCGGACTTCTGGCACCATTTGGATTCAAAAGATGAGTGACGCGCCACAATTTAATGGGGTTTTTTTAGAATCAGAGTCTGTTTCCCGGATTTCCAGTGGATATTTAATGGAAAATCACCGGGAAATCACCGCCAAGTAAGCAGATTTCCGCTTCCTCGTTTAAAGTTGTGTGAAAAAATACTACTTTGAAGAATGTTAGAAACAACTGAAGGCTTGCCTAGACATTGCCCTATCTCTCCCAGACCTTGAACAAGTACTAACCTACATGTATATCTTAATATTTTCTCATTTTTGTGTCCATTTCATATCACAATGATATAAACGTGATATGTTAATCACCTACAAATTGTATCGGATATCAATAGAAGGCCTAGGTTTACTATTTGTTAAAATTGAACAACAAGACATAGTTTTGATTGATAAACTGGATCATTAGAAGAACAGTACTTTTGCACTGAATTTTTTCTCTGTATATGAAAGACAAATAAAATAATAAATAAATAAAATAAAATAAATAAATAAATAAATAAATAAATAAATAAATAAATAAATAAATAAAACAGGAAGATTGTGTTTTTCATAGCATACGCATCAAAGTAAAATTCTATTAAACTTTGGTTGTTGTTAGGTTTTAATTTTCTTCAAGATATACCCCGAAAGGTGAAAAGTGGTTTCTTTTTAATTTGTCAGGAATCGAAAACAACCGCAAAGGTTAAAGGCATAGTTTGTAAAACTATCTACATAAGGTATTAAGATATTAGTTTGAATTAATCCAAACACATAATCTTCGGGCTGTCTGCTCTATGCAAGACTGTCACATGGTGTTTGTGATCATCCTAAGCAATAATTGAGTCAGGCATAACTATTTTAACGAAGATGATCACAGAAACGGAAATAAATCACTTTTGATAGTTCGCATAATACATGGTAATATATCAAACAAAAGACTCACTTTTTTAATTAACTGAACTCAGAGGAATACTGTAGTGTCTTTAATAACTAAAGTTTCAGCCATTTTTTTTACTTTATCAATGATGATGGCAACACTAGTGGGCACTCGGGTATGTCAGCATACTAGCCCCACCCGATTCCTATTCCGTGAAGATTCATGTTTACAATTCAAATTTCAGGGATGGATCTAAATTATTTCAAAGTTTTTAAAAAGAACATGACATAAACATTGTCTTCATGAAGAGCTTATAGCTATATCATTTTTCATGTCTTTAAAAAAAAATGATTTTGTGAAGAATTATGGACGAGTGCTCTAAAGTTTTAAAATAATCCGCAGGTCAAAATAAGCCGGCAAACTGGCGTCCAAGTTCTCGTCACTTCTTTAAGTTTCAGTGTACAAGACAATTTACATTGCATAATGTCCTCTGTAAATATACTATGTCAACATATCATTCTACGGAAGGACCGAAGACTTACTGTTGTTTTGGTTGAATCAAAAGATAGCGTTCTCTGATAAATATCAGTGTTACGAATTCAACAACAGGTTTTAGAATATCGCACTGCGAATGGAAAATATGAGATTCATCAAAATAAACCTACTAGATGCATCAGAGAAGAAAAGACGTGGAATATTACACAACTACAATATATCGCAAAACTTGATCTAAATAAATGTTTCAGATATGTTTTCAAACTTTGCCATATGAGAGATTATTCCTGATCCCTTTGAAATAATTGGCTCCGCCATCTTGGTTTCAGGAAAATCGTCATTTTTTAAAAAGAATTTCCTATGGCATTAACACAGTTAATAGCGGTCAAATTGGATTCTAAAATGGCTTAATTTTGATCATCTTGACCTCCATATAAATATTTTTGTATTGTGACTCCTTGTTTTTTTTTATTGATTTGAACTAAGAAATGGGTTTGATTTTCTTTGTACATCTAAAGTAATGAAGTCTAAACAGTTTATGTCCGAGGGTATACTACGTTAACTTTAATATCACCACCTCTATATACATTATCCATTGTCTACTCACTTTTCAAAATAACCATGATCCCAAATTAAAGGGGCAAAAATCTGAGTTCATACGCACATTTGAGGTAAGGTTTGCTACAACCTATAAAGTATCCGTAACATTCGACTTCGTCTTCCTTATATTGAAGCATATTCAACCATCACTTGCCATTGGCAAAACTCAATTTGGTATTCTGATATGATTTATAATGCGAACAAAAAAATGAGGGAAACTCGTATTTCTAAGCCGCCAACTGTTACTAACAACGCCAGAAGAAGACACATAGCAAAATCCTCAAAGTTAAATTGGTGTTTCTTTGAAATTGCGAGTAACGCAAAGTGAAACCACGAAGTGACTCTCAAGAACCAAGTTAGAAAAGTCTTCAGTGAAATCGGTAAATTTCTTTCATTTTCCCATAGAGTTAATTATATTTCAAATATTTCTGCGGTGATCCATGATTTTGTTTCTTGATTTAAACTGGGTGTTGGAGCTTTCCTAAATAAAATAACAGCAAAAGATTAAACACTTTATTTCCGAGGCACATTTCTCGTTACGATTCAATGTGTATTAGACCACTAAAAGTGGTCTGATGTATTAGCATGTATGTGGATCTTGTGCTCTGATGTTGGCCGAAAAGGGCTAGGGACAGACAACTGTACCTTTTTAACTTTCCAATATAACACGCCGTTTTGAAGGAACTGTAAACAATAATGATACATGTATGAATTCATATAGTTTCATCGAGAATATGCCAGATATGTTAGCATTCTTTTTTAAAAAGTTTTTTTTTCGCCACTTTGGAAAGACTTCAGTACCATTTTGAGACATCGTGGGATCCAGTTCGATACTATTTAAATGTATACGCTATAGACATATGTAAGCCCGACAGGTAAGTTTAGAACCAGCGTATTACAACAAAATTAGCAGTTATGTTCTATTGAAAGAATGTGGTTGGATCATTATCATGGGTGGGGTCGAATTCATGGGTTTACTATAAGTTCACAAATTTAAAAATCTATTTAACGAGATGAGTGGGGGCATTGCATTTTGTGAATCACTTACGATGAATGGTACGATGTGATCGAGCGAAAAAATTCTTGACAACCTGTCGCGTTGATGCGAACAGTCTAACAACAATGCTAGTTTATGGATTATTTATGACAAATAATCAAACATGTATAAGCAGTCTGTAGCTGATTAGAGGACACTTCTACAGTCTAGTGCTTGTTAATTCGTATGAACCTCTGTGCTTACTGTGGCTACACCAAAGTTGTATCTGATGTCAGTATCTGATCTCGTCTTCACATCGACTGACGTATAGGCTAGGGATAATCTCGGCGCCAGGAGGTCAATTCCTCTGTTACCCTGACGTACGTATATGCTGTTTGGATTTGCATCCATTTTTTTACTCCCACAACTTCTGGAAATGTGTAAATCTGTCACTCAATGCAGACCTCATGAGCATTGAATTACACATGTCAAGTATCACGTAATAAATATATACATTGTAAAAGGAGAAAATATTTTGAAAATGTAGTAATTTCTGAAGAGGTGGTTTGAATACTTCTTCCGGTTCCTTCTGTATTTACCTGATCAAATGGCAAGAAAACAGCTGTTAGCTGATTTTGTGTTTGATTTAGACAGTTTGGTATAATTCAGTGGTTCTTATAGTGGTCTTAGTTTATATGAAGGAATGTATAATTTGATCGGATAACTTGTTCCCCCTCACACACGTACACACACGCACTCCTACAATGTCTGCACAGTTATGCTAACAGTATTATTCGCATACTCATAACAATGTAGACAGCACTCTGGGATTTCGCCAAGTTTCAAAAAATAAATGTTACAAACTTTGGCATCATTACTTATTTGTCAAAAACCTCTCTCGGCTAAAGTTAATATCTTGAAGTTGCTGTCTTTTTGTCAATACCGAGAGTACTTGGTTACTTTTTAGCTTGTTGATATCTCAACCCTTCGAGTAGCGGGCAAGACTTATCGTATCCGCCATCTACCAAAGGTTATATAGCATTGTTTGTAAGCTTGCGACAGCGCGGCGTCAGTCAGTCAGCACTGTCCCGACATCTCTTGACACATCTGTACACTCTGCACTTGGTTACCTGCGAGTTGTTGAAAACAAATTTCTGTTGCAAATGATGTCCATATTTGTCTTTGTACGCCAGGGGGCGCTATCACAAGGTGAAATCATGTGAATGAGCTGTGATTTTCTTTTAAATTATATCTTTAGTGTAAAACATTAATTTTTTCAAGTGTGACTGAATCAATGTCATTTGGATTTTTTCCAGAATGAGACTATATTGCGATGAAATTGAATTCATTTAAAAACAACAACAACAAACAAACAAACAAACAAACAAAACACACACGCACGCGCGAGCAGACAGACAGACAGACAGACAGACAGACAGACAGACAGACAGACAGACAGACAGACAGACAGACAGACAGACAGATAGACAGACAGACAGACAGACAATAAAAACTTGTGCTATCCAGGACCAAGAGAAATACGGACAGATGAAGCTCAGGGAAACATTTTCATTCAATTTGTGAAGGAATACGAACAGGTAATCCCATATAGGCATTTGTTCTGATGGCAAAACTTGAAAACCAATAAACATTTCTGAGTGATAACGCCCTCATACTGTAAAACCTGCTTTGATATGTTACTTCGTTTTCACTTTGAATGGCATCAATATGATAGAAATTTACGGAGGAATTTGGCTCGATTGCTTTAATTTTCCTCTTTATCATTCCTATATTAAGTCGTTTGCTTTTGGTTTTTGTTCCTAGTGTGAGCGCCTATAAAATAGAAAACAGACGACAATACACGAAATAAGTAGATTTTATTATTTCTTTTTTAAACACCAATCAAGACAGTCCACGGAGATCCTCGCTAAATTCACAAATACTCAACAGAAAAACATTTCACTCATAACGTATGTAGCAAACGCTGAATTTATGACAGCACATGTTTTCTACCACAGTATATAATAGAGATTGCGTGACATCTGACAACACATCTCGTCCCATAGTAATAAAGCAGAACCGTTACGGCAGCTGAAGTTCCGTATATAACGTATACAATGATAATAAGTTTTTACAGAAACGAACGTTGATTTAATTTTTACAATACAATTATGTCTAAAACAGACCTACGAGTTCTTCTGTCTGTTCAAGGAGAAGAAAAACGATCCAAAACTAAACACCTTACTCCATTATTTTGATTTCCTATGAAAGGCGTCCGAAAAAAACAAAAAAAACTTACTAAACATACATAATGTATCATAGCAAAGCGTTCAACTCGAAATCGTCATTAAACATGCATTATAATCATTTGATTACAACTTTAAAGGAAATTTACTGTAAAATGAAGGAATTATTTACGAATGAGAGTTTTGTCAGTTGAAACAACCGTTCAGTATTTTCCAAAGAATCTGTAAATATTAAAGTGGCCATATGGATGAGGATTGAGTATTTATTTTGGATTTTTTAATTTATAAAACTATTTTATCATGGCATGGCTTCCTACTGCAATGTGAAACAACATAGACCAAGTCCTTGTTTGTAGCTCAGTACACTGCAAAAGATTAATAAATATGTAAAAATCTTTGTTATTAATTGTATGTACAATAACAAATCTTTAACACAGTTAAAATAACATACTTTGTCATTGTTGTTTCACATTGATTTTTCAAGTAAAAGCCATCATAAAAATGTTTTATAAATTAAAAATCCAAAATAAATATGCAATCCTCATCCATATGGCCACTTTAAAGCTAAAAAGTACGTCTTAAACCAAAAAAATGCTCTAGCGCCATCAACTAAAATACCACTGTGTATATATTCATGTTGCAGACAGCAAACTGCAATAAATGTGTCACATATGTTCAGATAACCTACACAACACTATTTATCAAATGACTATGATGAGCACTGGTAACATGAGATTAGGGTAACTGATAGGCAAATGTTATTTAGGTCAGTAAGGTTATCTATACTCTACAAGTGTTTTCTAAGAAGATTGAGGGGTGGCCAAATGAAGATTGTGTCAGCACTTTCATTCAACTTCACTCGAAGAAGCGGTGGAATTCGTACACTGTGAAATTACTCAAACTGTGGAAGATACGCAGGTAAGTGTAAACAGAATCAGGATTTTAAATACATCCCTAATTTGATCAGTCCGAGAAGTCACGATCGGGTCATTACTATATCCAAATCTACAGAACTTAAAATTAAATTCATGAATATATTCATAAAAAGTACGGCATTACATCACCTAAGCATGATGTATACAATAACCTAAAATGAAAAAAAGACAGTACAATCATACTAATAATGTTATTTTTGTTCGTTCTATTAAATGTAACATTTGGTACCATTGTGACACATGGTATTGTATATGTGGCGCTCATGGACCAGTCTAACCTGCATGAATGTATGTATGTATGTATGTATGTATGTATGTATGTATGTATGTATGTATGTATGTATGTATGTATGTATGTATGTATGTTTGTATGTATGTATGTATGTATGTATGTATGTATGTATGTATGTATGTATGTATGTATGTATGTATGTATGTATGTATGCATGTATGTATCTATGTATGCATGTATGTATCTATGTATGTATGTATGTATGTATGTATGTATGTATCTATGTATGTATGTATGTATGTATGTATGTATGTATGTATGTATGTATGTATGTATGTATGTTTGTATGTATGTATGTATGTATGTATGTATGTATGTATGTATGTATGTATGTATGTATGTATGTATGTATGTATGTATGTATGTATGTATGCATGTATGTATCTATGTATGCATGTATGTATCTATGTATGTATGTATGTATGTATGTATCTATGTATCTATGTATGTATGTATGTATGTATGTATGTATGTATGTATGTATGTATGTATGTATGTATGTATGTATGTATGTATGTATGTATCTATGTATGTATGTATGTATGTATGTATGTATGTATGTATGTATGTATGTATGTATGTATCTATGTATGTATGTATGTATGTATGTATGTATGTATGTATGTATGTATGTATGTATGTATGTATGCGTGCCTCATAAAGCCTCATATACCGAAAATCAAGATGATTCTCAACAAAAGCAGTCAAAACAAGCAATAATATCGTCGATGCTACATGACTAATATGACATGTTACCAGTTTTGCCAGTAGGCAGGGGTGTCAGGTACGTAGTGTTGCTATAGTTCAAGGAGTTCTTCAGGCATATCTTACTCGGTATTATAATTTATTTGGCTCCCATTGACTCATTTTCCAGAGCAAAACGAAAAGAACATAAACTCTGTCACGTCTAGGACGGTGCCGTAAAGAGGTACATGTATGTGGTTTTACCACGTCATCCACTGAAATTGAAAAACCCATAAAAGCCTGATGACTGATTCGTCTTATGAATAATGATAGGCATTGTTTACATATTAATTAGCATAATTGATGATAACTGATACTTAGGAGATACGACGTCAAGGTTAGATCAGAATTTAATTAAACTTTTTTGAAATCAAGTGACATATCACCGGCCAGGTTTGTTACTTGGAGCCGATACAATTTCAAACTAATCTGTTTATGCAGTACTGAGACTGGCGTACAATGAATATTAATGACATACATTTGCATATCTGCTTCAATTTTAATTATGAGAGACAGCTTCAGGCTCTATCAACAAATGTAGAGGGCGTCTTCTTTATCCCTTCATACTTCAAAACAGTTGTGCTAATTTACACAATGTCAGACAAAGCGTAAATGAACATTCAATTTTAACAGTTCGTCATTTGTTTAAAGTTGTTGTCCTGTTTAAAGGAACAAGTTTTAGTAATGACGTCATTAAGTAATGCGGACAAGTCTTTGCATTGTTAGGGGTATATAAAGAACTATCATCAAGTGCCGTCGATGACCAGCTTTGCAACAAAACGAAGTACTTCGGTTCAAAACACTGCACAGTCTATTTCAAAATTACTAGAATCCGTTTAGCTGACAAAGCCGGTATTTTATGGTTGGCATTTACCGCTATTCACTCTGCAGTTGTAATATAACCTATGGATGGATATTACAGGTATCAAGGACACTAATTAATGGACTCAATCACTCGATCCGTGACTGGTTCATGAATGCTAGCATTTAGAAAGATAACAGAATGCGACACACTGGTAATCTTACAGGTTTGTCCTGTCATGCGCAAAGCCCGTGAATGTACACCTGGTGTCATCTCATGAGCTAACGATGGTAAAAACGCTAAAAGCTAAACGCGTTTAATGGTTGGTATTGAAAAGAATCGCGTTCAACAAACTTTTGATAGAAAGCACCGAATGTTTTGATGATGCACTTAATTTTATCTCTTTATCCCTGGGCCAGTTTATAAATAAATTGTTATACTTCGACACTTTCGTCCTTGTACTTACTAGTCGGTGCTTTGACTACTTTGTTTGCTGGCATGGATTGGTCAGTTAATCACTTGAAATCGTGTAATCATCACCTTCAGCCACGAAAACTCCATTTTAAAAGCATAAATGTTTGCACATCGCGTATTTATTTAATCCTTTGATGATCTAACAAACAAGACGTCTTTATCTTTGTCTTTGTACGAATCAGGAAACATTGCGTAATAGTGCCTCTATGAAAATTGTAACTTTTGTATGATAATCTCAATTTAATGAGTGAAAATCATACGAACTGAAATATATATTCCTCATCATACAAACCTCTATGATGCGTTAAATAAAAAACTATCACTACTCCAAAATGGGCGATTGCATCTGTCTGTCTGTCTGTCTGTCTGTCTGTCTGTCTGTCTGTCTGTCTGTCTGTCTGTCTGTCTGTCTGTCTGTCTGTCTGTCTGTCTGTCTGTCTGTCTGTCTGTCTGTCCGTCCGTCCGTCCGTCCGTCCGTCCGTCCGTCCGTCCGTCCGTCCGTCCGTCCGTCCGTCCGTCCGTCCGTCCGTCTGTCTGTCTGTCTGTCTGTCTGTCTGTCCGTCCTTCCGGCTGGCCATCTGACCATCTGTTTGTTTGTTTGTTTGTTTGTTTGTTTGCTTGAAATAATGTAGACCCTTTTAAAAAATCGACTGTAGGTATATTACCAACTTTGTCTTTCATTGGGTAAGTAAAATGCAAGAACATGCATAGAGTTTTATAGAATCTTTACATTTAGTGTTAAATTTTGGCTTTGGTTATCTTGGTTTCAGTATATTCCATAAGGACCTGCCGCTATAGACATCGAACACAATATTCGAAAATTAGTCACAATTACCATTGAACGAAACAAGGAAACAACTTTGGATGCTTTAGTTTATGCGTCAGTGTGATCGTTTTAATTTTAATCCTACGAATCAAAGACACATGGATGTATGCACAAAAGCAATGATCCGACTTTACGACGCCATAGAAAATGTCACTAAGGCTAAAACAACAGGATATATTACACTTCTAATGTACCAAGGGGCAAGTACTTTCCTTGCGGGGTACGTACACGACGTCAGGTATATACAAAAAAGATACATGTACTTTTGTTGCAATTACATTCAAGCTGCCTTTAGCCTGCTGGAATAGACATGAAGGTGCCATTTAAAGGTATCATACCATTGTTATTTTGACTTACCACATGCAATTATATAGATTTGATTTTTTTGCTCCAAACTGTCACCATCTGTCATATCTTTCCTATACAGTACAACAGTTCAACAAACTTTCTTATCCCAACATAGACAATTCGTTGTGTAACAGTAGAGAATAAAACAATAAATGAAAAAAATATTTAAAACAAGGTCGCAAAAATGCGAACAATAAATGCAGTTAAAAAGTAAGAGACAAAACAAAGGCAGATCGTGGATGTCTCACTAATACATCCATGGGCAGATACATTAAAACAATGAAACAATAAGTTACTAATCATCACACGGTTCAGTAAAGAAATTGCTGTCGGAATGAATGAATATCTAGCGCTGTTGGTTTTTGCACAGGGTGCAGCGAGCATGTAATTGATTGATTGATCGATTGATTTATTATTTGGTTGAATGATTGATCGATTTAATGATTAATTTTTGTGGTGAAATAAAACTTATTGTGTGTGTGATAATGATCAATTTACTCATTGATTTTTGTGGTAATTTATAACTTTCTTCTTCCTTCCCTGGCTAGTTTTCTCACTGTAATTCCTTATTTATTGACTGAATAAAGACATCCTGTCCATTCTTCTCCTCTTATCTAGATTAAAACACCCACAATCTTATAATTGCCACAAGACCAGTTACATTAACACTTTGCTTTATCTCTTTCTTCTGGGAGATTATCATACTAATTCATGCATAAACGAGTATAGATCTTCTATTTACACATCGTTGAGTGTTTGTCCTGTGTGATAATGACCCAGTAGATAAGCGATAAAGCAAATTGGGGTGGTAATCTATCCTTCAAAATTATGAGATTAGGGGTGTTTTAATTTAGATAAGAGGAGAACAATGGACACGATGTCTTTACTTAGCCAATAAAGAGAGAATTATATACAGCTGAAAGAGAGAAATGTAGCCAGGGAAAGAAGGGGAAAAAAGTTTTCCATCACCACAAAAATCAATGAGTCAATTGATCAATATCACACACAAAATAAGTTTTTTTTCTCCACAAAAATTAATCATTCAATCGATCAATCATTCAACCAAATAATAAAATCAATCGACCAATCGATCGATCTATGGATCAATTACATGCTCGCTGCACCCTGTTGTTTTTGTTTTTTCGAAGTCTATAGCTGACGGGATGGTAACATTTCAAATTACTGGTGAAGGGGGGGGGGGTACTATGTCACTGAAATTGAATGAGCTGATTGATGTGATTGGTCGATGTTTAAACCATCGACGTTGGAAAGAGTTTCACATCGTACCTGAACCTTTGTAAGTATCTGTTTCATGTAGAATATTCATCATTAGGAAACAAAATGGTTTACAGTCTTGCTTTCCACAGCAATACAAGTATAATGCTTTAAAAAATATCTTGTAGCAATATCTCACCATCCACTATACAATATCTTACCCACAACTCTCTCTGATTGGTATGCTTGGAGGTTCCTTATTTAATAACGTCTTCAATGTTCCATACTTTTCAACATTTTAAGCATAGTAATTAAGTTTAATTAATATGTAGCAAAAGAACGCTTAGGAACCAAAAATAAAGTTCTAAATTTTGTATAAAAATGTACTAACAACTAAATTAAGCATGTGCTGTGAATAAAACACTTTTCAATGTCAAAGTGTCAATAACTTGGGTAGTCAGTGTGTATGATGAGTTTTAGTATGTAAATGTCTTTTGTCATACCTATTTCAATAAATCTATATCATGGGCAAAGTCATAACAGGTGCATATATTTTCCTTAGTTTCGTTGCAAATCATTCTGCATGTCTATCAAGAAAATCTGCTGACAAATTCCTAAAATTGCTTCTCCTTCTACAATAAATCATTGATACCAGAACCGATGTTAGAAACTCATCAGTGGCAATTCTACGTTTGCCAAATGGAAAAAAATATTTTTTTACAAAACCCTATACACTGGGGAGATTTGTCTGACTTCAAGGAGATGATGTCCAACACTACAAATCAGAGAGAGTTGTGGGTAAAATGTTGTACAGTGCACGTGCCGTCTGAGTACCTTTGTTATATTTGCTACAACATACACTTTGTACTCTTAAAAGATACAAAATTTAATATGTTTGACGAATTGAAGTAATGTGATCTACAAAAGGTACCAAACTGTGTATTAAACCAATTTCATAATACTAGGAATGCGTGCCATGTTGAACGTTTTAGAGATTTCACTTGCACTGCTAGGCATGCTGGTTATATTTCGGGTTTGATCCAGCCTAGTTATAATTCTGAAAACGATCGATTTATTTTCACATGGTTTCGGCTTTGTCAGAAAAATAAGAGATCAAGTGAATTCGTTACCTTTTAAACTTGACCTTCACCCGAGAAATGATTTTGCTGTACTGTATATCCTGCTGGGAAATCAATCTGAACTTTGATTGCATTGCGACAAATATAGACCAAAGTGGTACAGAAAAGAATGCATAGCGAGCAAAAATGTTATTCTTTTTTTTATTAGTACTCGTATAACCAGTGGACAGTATACATGCACACGAAACCACAGTGACTTGAACATAATTTTAGCGTAAATTGCAGTATCTAATCTAAGTATTCAGGCTTTCAGTGGGTAACTAGTCGAAAAGAGAGAAAATAAAATGACAGGGGAATCATGATGGGCGAACTGTTGACATGGCTGCTTCGGAATCGACAAGTTGTCGATGCAAGCGTCACCACTCCCGCCTGTTTCTGAATTGCTAAAGTACTTGGGCAAGATTTGAATCACCATCAACAAAAAGTTTACGATGAGAGCCATTATTACATGTCAGTGATTACTTACACTGGTGTACACTCATAGATTAGTCAGTGGTATTTTCACTGCTGCAGTGTAATACTAAAAAAACATTATTGCATACCTAAAAAAAACTACACAGGTTCTTAGATTATAATTATTCGGGTGTATGCCGACAAAGTCTATTCTGTTTGCTTTACATTGATGGATTTGATCAGCACTCCGCGGAGAATGGTTATCGATCTCCTAGAGTAGATATGCTAGATAAGAAAACCATGTTATTTGCCAAAACTGTAGATTATAAAACCTTGGAGGTGTATCAGTTTTGACATCTATATTGGCTATGGCAAATGTTTACTTAAGGGACATAAACTTTTTTTAGAATAATGTAACCAACAATGCTTTATCAAACACACTGTGTTTCTTAAGTTAGTGGAAATTGAAATATGTCGTTCTGAGTATAAACCTGGTATACGGAAGGTTTGAGCTTGGAAAAAAAATCAAACAGATGTTTCGAAATCTCTAAGTATAAAAGTCAATATCTTACTCGGTGTGTGATCAGTGTCACGTTGTATGCTATCAGTACTGGTTATAAGCTTGTGACACCCCAAGCCATCCTGACATGTGTCATGTAATCTTTAAATTTCCTAAATGTCAAGAAACGAAAGTTGTAATGATGACATTTCCGTTCAAACTCTTTGTAATTCTTAACCTGACAGAAATACCAAATAAATCAGCCTGTCTTGTTATATATGTCATCGAACAGACAAAATGCATTCTAAATGTCAAGCGACAAACCTCACAGCAGTATATTTGGAAACAAACTAAAAACTAAGGTGTTCTTGGTGACAGTTATACTAGTAACATATCGACTCCTCGTATGGCACACCACACAACATGGTTTTAAATATTAGTTGGATATTCTCGTCTGATTAGCTATGATGAATCAGAGACAGACTTTTCCCATATTCATTTTTTTAAAAAATATTTTCATTTGTGAAGTGTAGTGTGAACATGGGACTGTACTACGTAAAGATGATGATTGGCGAGGGTTGCTAGGCAACTGTAAACTGTTACGATGAACAAGAATGATGAATTGACAGTTTTTTGGAAAATACGATGCAGATCAATTATAGGACTTGAATAGGACCCGGACAGCAGAGCTTTGAAGGAAAAAATTGATGACACGGTAGTTTTTGATTTTTTTTACACATTATGGATACTACTGAATACCACTTCTTCTGTAACTATAATCAGTTGAATGGCAAAGTTCAATTAGCCTTTACAATGGTATAATTATTTACTGCAGTACCGGAACTTACATTCCCTACGCATACGGAAGTAAAGTCAACTTCGTGTTTCTTAAATAATATTTACCTACATCTGTGAGAAAATTGCCTTTATCTACTCTTTTTATCTGAGTTTCAACAACGTATGGATAAATCTGTATTGATGTCTCGTTTTGTAATTATATTCCAAAAATTACAGCACGTGAATCACACTTCCTACATATTAATTATAGGAACGTGGCAATTCCTCGACACCTCCGTTCACCTTCAATTGAAAAGAAAAGGCAGTCTTTAAATGAGAGCTTCTTAGAGCCATATTCACACATTTTGATTACATTGATCATTTGAAAAATTAAAATTTCGAAGTATATTTATTCAATGGTTTGAAAAGCAGAATCAGCTTCGATGTTTCAAGACATATTGCATATGTGTATACCGGTCCTCAGACAATATCTGAGAGGTCGTAGAATTGACATTCGTAGATTGAATACTGTACCGCTGAATGCTTCATACATGACATCATTACCCTCGCTTCAAAATAAATCTTATTGCTAGCAATAATCTAGTTTTTCCCTGACAGTTCGAATAATTGGTATGTCTGTCACAGACGACCACACATAGATTGTTTGAAGGTGCAAAGAAGTTGAAAAAGCCTCATGTCAATTGACTTACAGGGTGTTCTGTAAACTCCAATCTATCACTTTGAATAGGTTATCACCTTCGTGTCTGCCGCGATGACAGAAGTGAAATGCGATAGCCAAAACTGAGTAAGTTCGTTAATGAGCGAACCTTTTGTGCGTGCATGCATGCAATCAAGGCAAAGCAAAACTAACATAAAGCCAAAATTAGATGTGCATAAACAAATACGCTGGTGAAGAATTTGAAGGTTTGCATCACTCTTATTGCGATTACTGTGTTTCAACATGCTTACGTATATGATGCCACCATACATCATGTGTTATAAATGCCCCCCCCCCCCTCCGATAGGGACGATTTGCGAACCCTTAATAGTGCATTAAGAGAGTTGCAGTCAAGTTCCACCAATAATCATAAATATTCACTTTCTACAATAATTAGTCAGATTTTTAACAATAATCATACCAGTACATGTAACTGCAAATTAACTATTTTTTGCTATACAGACTACTTTTAGGCAACTCTCGTATCTTTACTACACTGTCAGCAAAATTGCATTATGCGTCCCAACAATTAACGTAATATATCGTATGTATGATAATAGAAAACTCGCAAAGTCAACCTGAACTTGCCTAATCCGAAGTGATTAGAAGGTGATCCATGCTAGAGGTTCTGGGTAGCTGAGACTAGCATATCACTCCAGATTAGATTTTGCCTCAAGTACATGAATCTCGCAGTCTTCAGAATGACTGTTTGATTTAGAATTTGGCCGTGATACAGTAATGAATACGCCACATCCTCTACACTTTCAACGTTACATTGTTAGGAGCTCGAGGTGCTATGCCATCTTTTACACCACCAATGTCTTTAAGCTGCACATGGGGATAGTCTTCACAGCCTTGAATTGTTGTTCGCAATCAGTCTGTATGCCTTTAAAAACGTTAGACTTAATTAATACACATGTACGATCCGAGTAATGGTAATACAAGTCATTGAAAATGACATACTCCCCGCTATGATTGGGTTTTAAGGAACTGGCAGTTTATGTTGTCATTTTCAAACCTGGTTAATGTTGTTTGGCCTAATATGGTTGTTTTTGATATCACTACTCTGTTCAAGCATGTCCGCAGTTATGGCTTTGGGCATGAAAACTGCGCCAACAACAAGGCTGCCAGGCAGCCATATCGGATTGTATCACGACAAAAATGGAAAATGGATAGGCACATGTATGTCACAGAACACAGTGCTAATCCCAAGTTTGAATGAGATCTGTTCAAGCATGTCTGAGTTATGGCTTTGGACATGGAAAATTCTCAAAGATAATGGCTGCCAGGCAGCCATATTGGATCGTATCACAACAACAATGAATATGCACATGTATGTCATATAACACTGTCCTAATAGCAACTTTGAATGAGATCTGTTCACGCATGTTATGTTATGGCTTTGGACAGGGAAAATTCGCAAACAAAATGGCTGCCAGGTGGCTATATTGGATTGTATCATAAAACAAATTGACATGCATATGTATGCCATAGTATGTTGCCCCTGTACCAAGTTTGAAAAAAATCGGTCCAGGCATTTCCAAGAAACGGCTGCGGACGGACGGACGCACGGACGGACGGATGCACGGACACACGGACGCACGGACACACGGAACCCAATCCATAAGTCCTCGTCCGGACGACTAATTAGGCAAATTTGCAATGATGCTGTTTACAATATTCCATAGTCTTGGTTTCAAGTTACGTAACAGTATTTCCAAATATCCTTATCTTACTGTATTTTCTTTTTTGAGTTTGTTAGTGTTTCTTAGAGGAACTCAAAGAAAGCTACAGTCATTGCTGACGAATGATAACACACTAACAAGCCTCAAAACTAACTACTGCATTATTTTATTTGAACAGTTTTTGGGTCAGCATTTTCAATCTGTGAAGAAGAAAATACGTAGCTTGCAGACGTATTAACAGATTAGCCCGATAATAATGATGATAATACTAGCTAACACCTGCCCTTTTTGGCAAGAAACACCCACCACTAACAACATAACAACCTTCGTTATCAATGTGAAAACTCCAAGATTGAAAATTAATGTGAGCACGGAAGCAAATTAACATCAATATATCAATTTGCTCAACAACTGTAATCATTTTCAAAGATTCTGAGTCAAATGGTAATACAATATATCGCACAGTTAGGAACTAACGATTTGCGTCCATACCAACAAAGTCAATAAGAGTCAATTCTACTAAGTTAATAAAATCGACTTCTTGTTTTATCGAGCTGCAAAATATGGATGATCTGAAATGTAAACACGATATTAACATAAACTCTGTGTCAATATCCTTCAATAAGTCGATATTATATGGCTTCTGTAGTACAAATACATTTTTTGATATTGACTGCACGTTATCGAAATAAGTGACTGTTGGGGATAGAGCAACTTTTATATTAAAGAATTCTAACAAATCGTGAGGTTATACAGATGACATTTCGTATAAACATAGACACAAGTAAGTTGAAACGTGCATTTTTTCCCAACCCACCACCAAACCAACTAACCATTCAGTGATAAAAAGTGACCTTCTCTTTAGTGTAACCCTTGAATCATTGAAATGATCAGATTAAACATTTGTTTTATGTCAACTATATTTGCCCGCGTGTTAGTATGTCCGCTATTCACAGGCAGACAGGCAGGCAGACAGACAGACAGACAGACAGACAGACAGACAGACAGACAGACAGACAGACAGACAGACAGACAGACAGACAGACAGACAGACAGACAGACATATAGGCAAACAGAGAGACTCGACTGAATATTGATGGAGACCGGTGTTAGTTATGTTAATTGCATATGCTTGCGTGCCACAATTAATGTTTTGGTGCAATCGTACGATGGTTGGGAAGGGACTTCAGACTTGGATCTTCACAATTCAGACTCTGAGTCAAAAGTCTGAAATCCGCATTCTGGCGTCTGGCCGTTATTAGTCACGGAAAAGTCTGGCATCAGAAGTCCGAACTCTGTAGTCTAGTCTGAAGTCTCTTCCTGGCTTTGGTAATATTGAGTTTTCCTTCACAACAAACTCTTTTGTATAATAAAGTATGCCATTAATACTCTAGAAGAAATATCTATAACGTCTTTCAGATGACCGGCCATCTTTGAGCGAGAAAAAAGAGGAATTCCCCAACGAAAAATCCTTATTACACATTTTCTGAACGTATATGTTTTGACAGCTGTCAGGAAGATTGATGACAAAACGATTTATTCCCAATGTATTTGTTACAATTTAAAGTACACTAGTTCCCAAAGTCTCTTCGATACTAAATATTTAATCCAATGATTTAACGTTGGGTTCTGAATTGACCATATGTTCTTGACAGACAAGAAATCAAAGGTACTGAAAAACGTGACCAGGTACTTCTAATGTAATTAAATTTCGCCTCAAGTGACTAACATTTTTTTTTACGGAGCTTTCATTCCGTCATAATGTACAATCACAAGATTTGTGGCTATCACGAATCTATTTGACCTAGAGCCGCCAAGGGATAAAAATAGCTGATCAGCTCTATTGATTTAACCATAAGTAGGTTTTTATGTAACAGCGATAACGTATTTTCGGGGATTTTATATGAATATTTTAGACGTTTTTAGAAAATATAACTTGACATAAAACGATAAAAACGGAGGTGGCCCTACTCATGCTAACTAACTTTCTGGTATTATACTGGTAATCTGAAATGGTGAGATATGGAAGACAATACAACCCATAACACCAACGTAAAGAATTTTCTGTATGTACCGCAATCGTTTATAGCATCCATATGAAGTGTCGCAGTATACTGTTTCATATTCTAATTGACCACATTAGAAATGCCGCATGGCTAGTCTAAGACTTGTAAATGAACCAATTGAAACAGTATACTTTACACTAGATGTGAATACTATAAACGAGTGAGTGAGAAAGTGGTTTACTTCAGTGTTACTCGTGTAAAGTTTTGATTGCACATATTACATGTTATACTATCTTACTCTCTAACTAGTATATTTCCATACGGGAAGACTAATAATTTAACATAACAGCCTTTCAACAACTACTTCTGGAGAGGACGATAAAGAAGAAAGCTTTCAGTTATATAACTTATTTATTGCTGTCGCTGTTATGAGAGGTATTAAATCACATCGTTATCTGAACGAGCTTTCTTCTGTCCACATAAAACAGAAGGTGAGATATTGATATTGCAAGAATTGATTGTACACGCACCTGGAGAACCCATTAAAGCTATATTCTTATATTTCAATAACAATGTTTGTGTGCATGTACTAATGTATAAATGAGAATGCAAGGAGACAATAATAAATCTTTCACAATATTCACTATGATCATATTCAACGTTTTTCATGACATGATCAGCATCATTATATATGATTGAGGAGTTTTCTTACTGAAGCAACGTAATGTCAAGATGGTACACGTAAAACAACACTACTTTAACTCATTTTTCAATTACTGTCTCACAAAATAAGACTAAGATTTCCTGAAATATATACATGTGTAATACTAATACACAATCTGACTTGCGAGGGATTCAGGATTTAAGACTAACAAATATGTATGTCATAATTAGATCCTCTTATCAAATTTAATGTTGGTTATACATCCTTTTGCATTGAGTTTAGAAGTATAATTAACATTTGGTATTTTCTCTGAAATGTATAAAGAAGGGATAAACCCATTCAAGAGCTCCATATATTGTGTACATTGTACGGCTTATCACACAAGTGCCAACACGCTAATGACAAATTTAACCCATCGACATGTATGGTAATATGATCCTCTTTGCTAATGTATAGTATTTGTTAACCTTTACGACGAACTCTTCGCATGACATCTGAAACGACGCTTCCACTACTTTCTTGACAATGTTTAATGATGACTGAAATGATATAGCCTCTACACTATATCATGAATGTTGCAATGGCGTCAGTTATTGGTAATGTGAAATGTCGAATTTTATATCAAAACCTGCCCACTTGAAATTGACTTAAAGGTAAAGGTTACAGCAATATCACCTAATCTGAAGGTAAAAAGTCCAAGATCTAAGTTATAAAAAAATCAATATTTGATCATTGCCACAAGCAGCTTTACGGGGTAAGGTTACACACAATTTCACATTACTCCTGGCAGCAAAAATATATCCCTAGCTAGTTCATGAAGAGTATAACCGTATATTTTGCAAAACTTCAAGATGGTAGCCAAAGACGTGGTTGATCAATATGATCCTGAAGTACAGAAGCGGTCGGCGAGTTTATTTCGAACTAGTTGACTGGTTTAGATCAGTTTACACTTGATAAATGTTTTCATGAAACTATATGGAGCAGTGTACTGCAAAGAGAAACGTCCAATGGAATTGCTGAGCACCATGTAAAAGCCCAATATCAATTAGATCATAGGAAGTTGCGGTCACTAAGTTACATAAATGTCGTAAGCCACATGAACTTCACATGCTATGTTACAGAAAAACCGGGAAACGGTAGAAAAAAGAATAAAAAAGATATTAAATCAAACAGCAATGAGAGCATGAGATTAAATGTAATGTTCATAACCCAGTCTTTGAAATGCTATTTATACTTTGATGGTGTATTAATGGGCAACACTTATTATCAGTAGAAATGTTAATGGACATTGGACAGACCGTTTTTCTAGACACTGACAAATATTGCATGCTAACTAACTCTTGATGGGACGTGTAAACTTCTGGTTGGCCCTACTTTCGGTTCAAGTTTTCCTTAACACTTTGATCGATATTACGATAATAGCAGAGATGCACTATTGGTCAGCTAACACAGATGCAAACTAAACCTTTTATTGCGACATGTTGACATATGCTATCAATCGATGTTAAATACACCCTCACTAGGACATTGTCGAATGGTTTAGTCTATAGGAAGGCACATCTAGCGTTCTATGTCTACAAAGTTACCTGATCTACCCGTGTATATTTCCGGAAACTTCCAGTACTTATATTGTCTTATTACAGGGTAACTATACTCACATGACCAATGTGCCACTAACCGCATTGTGTAATCTGCCACATACTACTAACAATATTCTTTAGCTTGTACCTATCTAATTTTGCCGATCGTACGTTTTACGTAGTAATACTACAGCCTGCGATTAAAATAACAAGGAAGGATTATTGCAAGCACGTCACTGACATTATAACCTCTACACTCGTTTAATCTTTAGGTTAAACACTTTCCTTAATATCAAACATAACCAAAGACATGAATTATAACTTGTCATTTCCAAAACTAACATAATTAACTTGTTGATATGTGCAGCAAATTGGTTTTTAGATTTTTTTAGATAGTATTTTGAATGAATGGCGTCAAAATAAGCCATAAAGAACAAAGTATTGAAAAGGGTATAATATTACAAACAGCTAGGAAATCATATTATAAGCTTTGTATCTCCATATACATGCTGTAAATCAGGTAAACGTTTAACAATAAGTTTCAGTCAGTTGAAGGGTAAATTACAATATACAACAACTTTTGATCTACAGAATGTAATGTCAAGGAAACAGACATTGAAATCACCTTCTCTAAATTTTACTTATTTAAATGAGAAATATCATGTGACATATAACAATATTTTGAATATATGTCTAGTTACATTATTCTTATTTGTTCAATAACATTGGATCGGGATAAATTAATAATATCAACATGTGATTCGCAACTAAAATAGTAATATTAGATAAATATTAAATGAAATATTAATATCAATCCCACCTAGTTGCAATTATGTTATGTTATGTTGTGTTATGAATTCAGAATTGGTATTGCTACACGACAGAACATTATACAGACAATTTGTACAATAAATGATATTAATTTGTAGTATATTGCATGTATTCATGAAATGGTTTATGCTAAACAATGTCACACCGGAAATAGACATATATGGCAAAATGTGACTATTTAAGATATTCTGGATGGGTAGAGACAGCGGAGGTTTGTTTACACATGAGGTGACTTGATTTGCCACTGATAGTTGAATGCGCGCGTTGTCAACGTAAAAATGTTTCAGGTTTGAACATTGAAAAGACAAAAACATCTGATTTATTGATTGGTATGGGAGATTCAGCTGATTTGATATGTCTGACATTTTACGTGGATATAACATCGGCGACAAACTTGCCTGATAATTAGAGTTCTTCAATTATCTGCAAACCTTGTCACATGAAAGCTTGTTCCTGATCCTTTTGAAACAACACAACTTAAAAAGAGAAATTTACGGGTTCATTATTTTGTTTTTAAGGAAATCGTCAATCTCTTGTATTCATCATGGAGTTACCATAGTATTTAACGGCCATAATGGATTCGACATTTTACTAAATTTTGATATAATTTTGACCTTTACTTTCAAAACGTTATAAAATGACTCCAGGTTTTAAGTGAGAATAGGTTGGAGCTCTCCTTAACAAAGTAGCAGCCAAAGTTTAAAGACTTTATTTCCGAGGTGCATTCTACGTCAAACTAATCTCTCAAATCATCATGTTGTGATTGAGTGGATTCAGATCATAAATCATCATATGTTAGCATAGATAGCTGAAGTCATTTTGTTTGTGTAATGTGCCTTCTTTAACGGTTGTTCCTCCGAGTCCAATCCATTATATCAAGATGAATTGTCATTTCAAATCACCAAATAACATGCTATGTCATGAATTGTAATCTTCTTTAACATTCGACCGGAAGCGGAAGTGATGAAGCGAGAGAGTTTCTGTACTGGATGTTTTGGTAACGCTGTAGAGGTGCTTGGATGCCAGGAATGCATGGATGGGGTGAGGTGGGGAGGGAGAAGTCGATTATGTTCTATGGGTTGGTACAAATGAGGTAAATTTGACTGTTTCGGGTCACGTGATAACCGAAAACATTTGGATTACCGTAGGGAACAAAAGAGCTACATATGGTGAATAAAATCCGTGGTTCATGATAAATCAATAGACGGAACCGTCTTAAAATATTTTAAATTAGACCATTTTGAGATGGAGAATGTCGTTATCCTAATCAATTGCATGTTACAATATTCTACATTAAAAAAATAGTATACCACATAATTAATGCGTTTGCTAACGGATCTGCTTGTTGATGCATACCTGGAAGTAGACTGGCATCAGTGCCTGGAGCGATTTATTTGTTGAGTCTCATAAATCTTCAAGTGCTTTGAGTTTGAAATTCACGTTTAGTCTATGTACTAGGGAAACTTTGTCCTTCACTATTTTATTTTTCCCAGTAACGCCTTCCCCAACTGTTTCGCAAACACTCACTCTGGTTACCATTTTCGCATAAGAAGTTGCGTTTGTTTATGAAAACATGTTTACGTAACTTTATTCATATACAGAATGAAAGAAGCCTGTCGAGTTAAGCAAGTCTTACATACCTGGACGATGAAATTTGCACATATACCACAAACAATGACCTCACTCCCGATCAGTCGTTATAAATTGTGCCATATGTCCAAATGGGCGCATCCCTCTCGAGTCTCATAAACCCCAAATAATACATAATTGGCAACGGCAATATCACGATTAATTGCCAGCACTCGAGGTATGACTGTAGTATCAATGATGTCCACAACGTTACCTTGACATTGTCAATATTACGTCATGAGCGCCATCCCCCTGGCAGGCAATAAATCATGATATTGCCCTTGCTACACCCAATTATGGGAATAAATTCAATACGTTACAGTTCTAAGCTTAGCGTTCCAAGGGTTTGTAAGATTCATAATTGCTGTTATTGGTTATTGATTGATTGATTCGATTCGCCTGTCTGGACAGAACACCATATTTTTTCACGGTTTGATACTTTCTTATACAGTCTAATAGGAGATCAGAAAGACACCACAACATTATATCCTGTAGGTAAACTAAATATTTTTCACACCTTCACTCATAATTCTAGCTATATGTCACATAATCCTCCCAATTTAAATAAGAATTCATGTTATCATATGAAAGTTCCCAAATCAAGGAATGTTAGTTACTGATTGACTTGAAAACCCCACTATCTTTAATAAATCGACCTGTAGTTACTGTATATCTTATGATTCATGATGAAGTTGATATAAATGATGACGTCAATCCGCAATGAATCACGGAAAAGTGAATGTTCTGAAGAAACATTAATTCTTTAGACCTATTTCTAAAATGACATTAAATAAAAAGAATGTGCAGTATTTAGCCGCGGAACAGCAATTTCCATAACTCCTCCCTTCTGCCGCCATTTCATAAGAATAAAATAGAGGCGACTGTGCTAGAATATTAAATTACTCAGCTTTTGATTATTTTCTCCTCAAATATTAATCATTGAAAAATATTGAAAAATCTGAGAACAATAGAACGGAAAGCAGGCTTGACTTTTCGATACATATTCTATGTTGTTTTTGAAGGGCACCTCTTTGAATTATCCAACAGTATTAACCGTTTTACACGATAGATAAACAGAATGTGCTATTTTAGTATTTCGTGTCTAAAAGAATACCAACTGTATTATCAGAACTAGGGAAAGAACACAACCGCAGGGGGCGGTGTGTTTTTTGGCGAGGGTCACTATTATTTAACAATGGTATGTTTTAAACTTATATTCTAATGACATACGTCAGTAATTTCTATGTATGGTCTTGGGGGATGGTCAATATTTGTCACGCACTGAACTTCTGAAAAACACCGGCCCGTTCCCCCTGTAATCTATATCCAGTCCTACACTTGTGGTACGTATAAGTCATTGAAAGTTTACTCAATCCATGCACTTAAAATCTCCAAGTAATACTTCCAATGTTTTGAAACGTTACACACAACGTATACCGTGTGTAGTAAGCGAGTCCATAACATTGGTTTCAGTTCATACGACAACAGAATCATAACAGGAAAAGATTAGAAATTGTGTTTCAAATGCTAAAATGCCAACTATATTAAGTGATAATCTCATATTAACATACACATTAAGACGCCTGTATGAATATCACATGATACTTCGGTATACAGCGAAACTACGGAAAGCCGATTAATTATCTATCTCGGTCTCAGATGCGCGTAGCTAGAGGCATAGTGCTGTATCAATTATTTCTCATATCCCCAAAAGATTCATTTTGTTATCTTTCGACTTTACCTTTTTATCTCTGCTATTACTCAATTAGATGCCATCTCATCTATCTTGGAACTTTAATTAGCTTCGAAAGTTTAAATAAGGTTTTCTGAAAGACATTAAGGCAGGTTTTTTCTTGGACGTACTTTCCTAATCATTCGCAGTATCTTCTACTTCTGGCTTTTCAAGTGTCTTAAAAACTACCCCTTGTGTGATATGCTAACGGCTTAACGCGTGTACATTCAGTATATAGCACATTTCGAATAATACTTCTGCAGTTTATGTATTTGTCGAAGAACCTGTTTTCACCAGAAGAGACTTGCACTTGGGCACTCGTCTCACCGGCAAGTAGTGTACCTGTATGTCTGGCGGCATGGCTGATTAGATCAAGAATTCATGCTAAGCATTTCAAAAACATCAGGATAACTTTGTGTCAAAATGTTTGGCGATGTGATATTGGCTTGACTGAAACATTTCAATGTTTTACAAACTTCTCGTTATAAATGGCATGTTAAATCTCGTAGAAAGATAAGATACGGACTAAATGAGTCATTTTTCGAAAAACTATTCCTAAGCAGGGGTCAATATATCCTTCTAGAGATATAAATTATAGCTTCCATGGTCAAGAAACATCAGATCTTTCTAATTCTGGACGTAAAATGTAAACTCGTTGGAACAAAGTCGCGTAGAAATCCGTATTGTCCCCTTCCACGACAGAATGTATCCTGGAAGTTAACACAAACGATGTCACAGTATTGCGCCATCAACATCCTGAAAATCCGTAACAATTGGTTTGAAAAAAAAATCATATTTGTGTTGTAAAACCCCTTCCCATTCGTGCAACCTATTAAAGCATAATTTGGGTGCAGAACAGTTCTTTGTTGTTAAACAGATGTATGTTACGCGATCAATCCAAAAGCGGAGAGTAACATCATTAGCACCGCGATTCTGTTTAATCGATAATTTGACTTCAAATGTGATGTTACTTTACACATACAGCCAGGACAGCTGTCATGACCATAATTCTAATCATTCTAAGCAAACATCTACCAAAGCATCACTAGCAATACAGAAAGCTTCATTTGCAATCTCGAAGGCTCCTGGGCATGACAGTATACTTTAAATTTGCTGAACACGCTCACTTAAAAATGCACACTGCTAAAACCAGTACGAAAGAACATGAAAGTTGTAATGCAGAAAAAAATATTCTAAAAAATAATGCCCGTAGTTGACACTTCACTGACTTCTAAGAAATGCATCCACATAAATTATTCATCGAAGTGAATAATCTTCTGAAGACACCGTTACTTTGATACACCTATCAATGTGTTTGTAATGCAATATGTACTCTGGACAAATACAACCTAATCAGCTAGTCTCTTAGTGGCGAGGTAGCCCTCCAATGAAATAGTAAATTATTTATAAACAAGCTATACCTGATGGGTGTTGAAACTTTCCAGAAAGGCATTTCTGTGATTTTGATCCCATATAGTAGATCATATTAAAGCACTGTCGCAAAATAATTTAAATAAGCAAGCAAGCTGAACATTTTGGAACTTTGAAAACAAAAGTCGGAAAATAAATTTCAAAAAACCGACACAATCAGAAATTCATTTATAGGTAGTAAATAAATGAAGAACTGTAAGCCAGATTTTCCTTATCAACGGGCGACTGCATTAAGATGACAGTGCGATCGAAACATGTTCTTCTGCAGGCTCTATATCAACAGGATAACAAGACGGATGCCTTTCAGTCAAGATAACTTCAATAATTATGAATTTTCTATCAGATTGCTTAGTTGGTGTGCAATCAATTTCATGTATTTCAGCTATTTGAAAAGTTCGGAAATATGTACCATTACCTATAATGTGGTGCCCACAGGAAATATAAGTAAATTCGCAATTTCCTACCGCGGTTAGAATTGGTGTTTATCTCTAATTTGAAAAGCACGAGTCTATATATAGTTCTTAATGAAATAGCCAATGGCTGAACAAACAGAACTGTAGTTGGGTGAATACTTATTTTTCAACGTTTCTCCAGGCATTTTTTCATTACTTATTTTTAATGTAATTTAAGTGTCACTGATGGAAAATACTTAATCAATGAAGAAATGCAAATATTGATAATAAGCACACTGGTGCACTTGATGACAAAGTGCAATGTCAGAATTTGTAGTCCGGGTGGATGTAGGAACATGCTTATTTCAAGTTGGTGTCATCTATATATTAGGTGTGTAATTGCATTTGTAACCCGTAAAAGCCTTTTATCCAGAGAATGTATCACATTGAAATCCAATATTTATTGAACTTTAAAATGAACTCCTATTACATGTACAGGTACACGTACCTATACGATTCAAAGGTAAGGTAACACAGACTGTGCCAATATAAAGCCTTTGTTGAGTGTCAGGACTGGTATAGATATATACAAGCTACTGCTGTAGGCGTCTAGTATACAGTGTGATGGGTAATTATAATGATGCTTAACTATGAACTAATGAATAAATAATGCATCAGTACGATTTATTTTATTCATAAGACTAGTCTTGTCATGTTTAGTTCATTAGTTCTCACGGTTCTTCAATGATTAATAATTAAAATATGATTAACTTTGAAAATGTAAGTACTTTTTACCAGGTCAATGTATGCGTATTAAGCCACTTCTAATCTTTGTAACACGTTTTTGCTTAAAGTGGGATTTACAGTTGAAGGTGCGAAATTTATCATTTTTCTTGATTATCTTGTCACTAAAGCTACAAATTTACTCGGTGACTACACTATGTGGTGCGGAAAGAGCTTACACTAAAGTACAGAACATTGATGAGCAAATACTTGACTGAGATCGTCTCCCGTTTTAGCCTTGGACTATACTCTTGTCAAGGTCGTGTAATCGCCACCATCTTACAAACATCTAGTCAACACATGTACCTGTAAGTAGCATCAATACCATGAATGTCGTTGAGGCTAAAATGCATGGACTTTGACTAAGAACGATTGCGTCTAGTAGAGAAGCAAAAAATACAGTAGAACATTAGCTATGACAAGATCAAAATTATACATGAGAATGGGCTTGGTGTGAACTCAGAGCACTATAGAACATTTTTCTATAGTGCTCTGAGGTGTGAACAAATGCATGTGGCGCGCTCTCTTGCTTTTGACACAGCTGAAAACATTCTCTGGTCAGGAAAAGGCACATCTCCGTGCTTACAGCTTTATTTATCTATCGTGTTTTGCTATTGACTCTAGTGGTCAGGGGTTTACAGAGCAAAGGCTTAGGTAGATTAATCAAATATAACTATGTTTTCATTGATTTACGTACCAAATTATCTAAAATTTGCAGCATTTTCGACATATTCCCTAGTTGACAAAAATACTCAAAAAAATGCAAAAATGTTCTTTAGTATGCAAGTTACATCTACACACGTTGAATAACATATTTAATGTGCTATTATAAGTAGACCCAACAAATGTTACGCAACTTGACATGGGCAAGACTAAAAATGTTATCTAATTAAGAAAATCGTTACATCTTGTTACCATGTTATATGAATATGAAGAATACATTACAAAAAAGTCTTTCATTTTGCAGATGGCTATTAATATTCACATTATTTTACTGTGTCTGGAAAAGAAATGTAAACATGCATAACTAGATATTGAGATATCGTGTCAACAGACATGCACACAGACAGGTCAGCAACAATGTGACATTACATTTTTCATTTCATTTTAAAATGCAACAGAATGTGTCATAAATATTGTTAAAGTAGAACAGAAAGTTGGTGTCTTGCCAGAGTATACGTCCTAGAGGTAAAGGACAAACGAATATCGTGAGATTTGCTGACCATGGGCACATTTTGAAAAAACGTAATCAATAACAAGCCACGGTGATAAATTCGCGAGGCAAAAATATGTGGTGAAGAATAGGAAGCACTCCGTAATATAAAATCTACGTACTCTTTAATTGTACAGTTGTTTGTTGAAAATGCGTATATAGTCTAGTCATTGTGATTCATGCAAGTGCTTGTCTATTTTGTGACCCCATAATTTGTATAGCATACTAATACTAATAAAAATACATAACTGCAGTTTAATAAGGTATATATATATATATTAAAGAGGGATTTAAGGATAGTGGAGATTATACTGTGGATACATTGGAATAAAGTTTTTGAATTCGCTTGTCAAAACAAACTTTTAGATATTTGACTAATCTTACATCCATCAGCCTCTAATGCCACTCCATGTGTCAAGCTAGGCGACATGGGGAATTAGTCTCGGCTCCAAGTTTTAAAGATTGTATTCAATGTAACTATATAGTTTCTATGTAATAGATGGATTGACGTCGTGTTTTGTCAATGATAAATCTAAGGTATGTGTAATTGAGTGAATCGACTTCATCTTTTAAAAAAAATATGTTTTATAATCTCTCATGAGGCAAGCATAATACCACTTTAATTTATACATGACAGACAGCCACCGTAATGAGGTCAAAAGCCCAAAAATGTTACGACCTCAGGTGACGACCTTTTAGTTTTAATTGACCTCGCTTTAGGGTACATTATCCAGCTGATTTATTAAGTTCAAATTCGAATCCTTACAAAGTCTTATATTTATGTGCGATTTCATTCTCTGTGTACAATTCTCAACAAAAGTTAATGTCATCAATTAACATTACAATAAAAATATCAGATACTTCCAATATTTCGAATTTGAATTTTATCGAACATGATCTTTAAAAGACAGGTATCTTCTGCTCTTAGAAATCTGCATGAAATTATGGGGTCGCCGCGATCATGTTTTGTAAAATGTTGAAAATAGAACAAGCATCCCTGAAATCATTCAATTCAAGTTATGCAAATGATTTTTCTTTTAATCTCAGTAAAATATATCACTTGACGTATATGATGTGTCAAATAGCTTGTTACCGTTTCCAATATCTTTGCTATGGAGAAAAAGTGATATTCCACAGTCACGTTTGTATTGAAAAAAATTGTTTTTATTGCAACATCCCTCATCTTATGATGTCGTGTTTATGAAAATTGTGTATGCTGCATAATACACTTTTTGAATCTTGATTGTTGAACGCGCTATCGAGTGTGAACTGACGCATGAGGTGTAACAATACTTCAATTATGCATGTACATTTGTTACCGAACAATGCAATGTCAGAAATTAAGCATTGATGTTTGCTATTTGATATAAGAACGTACACTTTGTAGACCTAACCGAAAGTGTCACAGCGTTTAATAATGATGTTTACTAATTCAAGGGGAAAATACTGTATGCGTTCACTGACATATGGTGACAGAAGCAGTGACCTGTACGGTATCCCTATCTTATTGCATGCAGATGGAGGGAGGGTCCAGATACATCTTTCTAAAACCTACTTCAGCATTACACCAGATTTCAAAATACTTGTACTGTGTTTCCATAAAATCTCTGGGGTTTTAATGTACCAAATCTTACAAAATCTAAGTGACCTGAACAGGAATAAAGATTAACCTTTTCAAGTTGTTAGAAATCCTTATTCAAATGATAGTGCACCTTTCATTGTAAAGTATACTTCGGTGTATCGCGGTAATAAAAAACCATTCATTCGTGTAAGGAAAAGTCCATCAACTTCTTTAAAATCTAAATCAGCAGGCATTACGTAGAAAAAAAATCTAAATAGAGGTCAAAACCTGCTTAATTTTTTGTTATATTATTCAATTTCGGAATAACTGTAATACTTTGCATTACACTACATAGAATTGTTAAGCTTGAATATTAACCATTTTGAATAATATAACAACCGTCCGGATTAGCTTTCAATAAACTGACTGTCGCAAGCTTTCGTAATATAAATTTCTAATAGGTATTGGATCTTTTGATATTTGTTTAAAACTTCCCCTACGTGAAGTATTACGTCCTATTAAAAAGTTCCAATATACGCATCATTTCTGATTCAAGTGACTTGACATATGGATATGTTCACCTACATTCTACGAACAAGACCATTCCAAACAATGTTTGTTTATGTATTATGGTTATAACATGCGGAATTGCGAATATTAATGCCATCGAAAAAATAATTATGGTTTAACAATCTAGAAACTAAAAAAGTGCTGTTTCTAAGAAAAACGTTCAATGGATTGTAAACATCGCCTAAAGCACTATAAATTTGTAAAAGGACGGTTGAATTGAAAGTCGGTCTGAAAATTTCTGAATTGGGATGAAAAATGCTTCATAAATTGCATTTGATAATGGATGTATTGAAATTATAAATATTTCTTTTCCGGTTGGCAAACTCTATTAAATAATGTTATTCGATAATTTTCAAGTGAAAGGGTATGTATGAGGGTCATTCAGAACACAACATGAGTAGCAATCTAAGAAAAGCATAATATTATGATCGTGACCTAGTTCCTGATTAGTCAGGGCGTTCAGCTGGAATAAATATGTAATTATTGAGAAATTTGGTTTAAAAAATTACAATTCTTCAGGAAGAAATCAAATCTCGATGCAAACAACAGCTTAAAGAGTGATTGTCTTCTAGTTCTGTATTCCAGTTTCAGGAACCAAAGGGGAAATGTAACTGAGCTCATGTACTTGGAAATTTAAAAGCACACGAACAACCAATAATCCCTTGAGGAAACTACTCTTCCAAGTAACCACTCTTCTAAACGGCGATAACGTTTGTTTTTATTGTAGAATGCACCAATGGGACCTGTCACAAGATGTTGACATGGTTAGTAAAGTATATTGACCGAATCATTCACTTTAGATGGACCTAACGGACATTGCTTTAATTTGTATGCAAATCAGTTAGTAGTGAATTAGCATATCAGACTTCAAATTGGCTCAGTTAGTCGGTAATAAACAAGTCTGTCGAATTTGCATATCAATGTCAACTGGTGGCTATATGATCATCCAATTGGATGTTGCAACTGATCTAAACAAGTTAATATAAAAATAGACAATATGGTAAATTGTGGAGACTGCATATAATTTGGCTGTAGTGAAGTATGATGTTGGAGTCTGCATAAAGAACAATGAACATCTTACCTGAGCCGCAAATTTGACCATGTGCGGAACAGAATATGCCATCAGTGTAAGACGATGTCATGTCACTGTGTGATATCTACTGGCAGTTCCAAGTTCATACTTCGGCTGCAGACAGACTTTTCCATCGACCTTTGTGGCTAGTTTGATTTGCCACACCCAGACATCAGTAATTTTAAATTGTATTTTCTTAAACTTACCATATTTCCGTACGTCAAGCTGTTTTACTGTAAAAAGTGTTGTATTTGTTTTATTTAGTTAAAAGACCAGTCCGAGTTAAACACGTGACAATGTTGTGTGCGTGTTTGTCTTATTTCTCCATTGCGGTGTGGCCCCGGCCTTATCCTGTAAACTTCATAAAAACACGGCTTTCGTGAGAGGAACAATACCCCCGAAATCAGAGTTATTCAAGTCTCTCTACCATTTGCCAAATGAAAGTTTTTTCCTGGTCTTTTTAAATAAAGAATTTTGGGTTCTAAAATGGCTTCATTTTACCATCATTTTGACTTCTATTTCAAAACATTACATGGTGCCTCATGACTTGTTATGATTTGAACTGAGAAAAGATGAGAGTTTCCTGAGACAAAGAAACAGCAAATAAATGTTAAAGAATTTCATATCCAAGATATTACATTAACATCATCCTAATAATATCTTTTTTCGTCGTATAACGATTGATTGTTCAATCATACACCGCAACCGCAGCATTTCCAATGTTGCTTAAAAAACGAATAGTGTTTACTTTTTACTGACTCTTTAGGTTGTAACTTACATAATCAAATATGTATTGAGCTGACAATGTCAAGGATTAACACTTTTAGCATATTTGTAAGACGTTATAGCGAAAGCCTTACGGAGGTTTACTGTGGTCATTATAAAACCTTCAAATTGAAAAAGAAATTTTGACAAGCTGAAGTCTTTTAGTTTGAAAATTATACTTTGAATAAGGAATTTCACTCGATCATCCTATTTCCATATACAGTATTCATTCAAGTATGACAAATAGGCATGGCAATAAACCCCATAAAATATATTATATATCCAGGGCGAGTTCCCTAATCTCTATCTATTCATTTTATGGATCATTTTCATATCGAAAATATTTCATAAACTGTTTTACCTTACAGTCTTAAAAGTAAATGAAAATCCAATCCTAGGATATTACCCTGTCAATATGTAATTTGAGCTAGGAACGTTATTATGCTATCTTATCTCCTTATAGCCCAAAAGCACAATTTTAAACTTCTTTCTTGTCCAAGGCTACAACTAACCTAGTTTCCAAAGAGGCAATATGAATGAGAATGGGCATTTACTTTGGATTGTCATTAATAAATATTTGTCATTATGTTAGTAAATGTAATTTCATCTTCCACCAAATATATGAATATAAACTGAACGTTTGTGCATATGAACTTTCACCATCAGTTTTACTATATTTCTCTACTTGAATGGCAAATGAGAAACCAATACACTCTCTCTAGTTATGTTTCTGTGATATACATGAAATCGTTTGATTTGGGGAAATTGATTCAGAAAATCAAAATAAAAGGGCATGGTCTTGAGAGAACACTTGCTGTCCATGGCATTGGGTAGACACATAAATAAGGCCGCCTGTATATATAGCGCTTGCCTGTATTATAGTAATTATGAAACTACCTCCTAAGGCAGTGCCTGTTGAGGAATGGGGGAGTTCAACTCCTTGCAGAGAGTACTTCTTTTCATACACCATAATGTTTTCATGACAAATAGCTACGCATCCGTTGATGTGTATATTCGATTGAAGGCGGCCTAAATTTGCATACTTGATTACAATTATTTCCTAACTCCGAAACGTTTATCAACTTGAATAGATATGAGCTACTTGTCTATAATTTGAGTTGTGACTATAAATACCAAGCTCGACCTTCGCATAAATACACACAAAATACATACATTCCAAAATATATCCGACCTTCAACAACCGTAAACTCAAATAATCATTTATTTTACATTAAATATCATAGTCATAAAATCTATGATACTACCTTTATGATGTCTCTTTGCCAGGTTTTATCCAGACGATCGACTGCTAGAAAGGATTGTTATACTTGGATTATTTGGTTCATATTTGAAATGTCATATTACTTTATTAAACGCATTTCTCTTGATTTTCTTGCGCCAAATTACTCTTTATTACAAGAAAATGCACTATATAGTATGCGATCAGCATAGCCACTGAATAGTCTTCATGTAGACTCATCATGCAACACTAATAGTATAATAACGTAATGATACAAAAAAACATCTTCACCTGCATCCATATTACTCAGATATATGGAGCTTCCATAGATAGACCTATTGATGACCCTGTACGCTCTCTGCAGTGCAGCGACTAAGTAAACTCGTTTTTAGTACCAATGATTTCCCTATTTAATAAAAGCTCCAGCTAGTTTATAGCAAAGAAAATTACAAAAGAACTATAGAGGTACTTTATAGCAAATGATTGACTCGGGTTAGTAGGAAATCTTCCTCTACGCATACTAAGAAAGCTGTTAATATTGTCATTGTATATATAAAAACCCTCAGCACCAGTTTCAGCATTCATGTCGATGTTAATGGTTTGATAGGTGACTCTGTTGTAATTCATGTCAACACAGGCAAAGATGTGTTATTTTATTGCATTGACAGAATTTCACTGTTGTGGTACATTTTCCCGTGACTTCATGCTGGGCGTCATGTTATGCTGTCAAATAGGCTTATTGTTAGAATACATAACACTGTTGGAATAATTTGCGTTATCTGATTTAAATTCACAGTTCTTGCACTTAGCAGGCATGATGTGCACTGTTGTTAGAGATTTGTGACAGCGTTTAGGCGATGATTATGGAATCTAAACTTTAGAACCTTCTCTATCCCTTTAGTAAACCTAATATTGTACATTTATCTAACAGCCCTAACAATGTAAAGAACGAATAGTGTTCACAGGCACTGCTGTATTTTTTACCATATTTTCTAAGTTCAAATTGCGAACACCTGCCTGAATAGTCTTTAGCTAGGTTTGCTATTCAAGCAACTATTCCCAGCAATATAGTGTTGCCATGTCATAGCTGAAATTCTGTTCAAGGTATGAAATGTCATGCATAATTTAAAGTTGTTGAAATCTACCATGTTTTAGAATACTTTTACATTTTAACTCCATGATGTTCACTTAGCTGCTCCACTAACACATACCCTGTTCATGTAATTGGTAATATTTTACTAACTTAAACCTTTCCGTTTCCATGGTAAGGAAAGCTAAACAAGGTCTACCCTATTGAGTCTAAAGTTCACGAGGACATGATTAAAGGGGTCACTAGTTAATATTTAATCTTCAATTTTCCTTTGTTTATAATTCATTGTTTCAATTACATATAGACATTCCCCATGACACTTTGCTATTGGTTAGTACTTGTCATAAATGACACCTACATGTAATGAAAGTAATCACATATTGATAATTCATAATATCTATACAGTATTCATATAAAAAGTTAATTAGAAACTGTTCATTTATGCTTCATCATATGTGATTATCAATCATCGAAGTCTTCAGGGAACGTGTGGTCGTGATGGCTAGTTGGTCTTTGTATATGTTTAAAACCTCTTGTCAAACAACTCAAAGCCTCATTTCCTACATGAATTAGCTGATTGTATTCAATTCAAAACTGGCAAATTGTATATGATGATGGTTTTATGTTATAATGTGGTCTGTTATATTAAGTTGAAATTTAGCTAGCTTATGACTGGTAGGGGATATATTTAATATACGTAAGTATTTAAAATATATAGAGACAGCAAAGTTAAGTGTGTAGGTGAATATCAATAGGGGCGAACGTACCATATATTGGAAACATTGATACTAATAACCTGTAACCAAATCACACCACTGTCATCGTATGAATGCAATCAAATAAATTTTCATAGTAATAACCTGCGGCCAAATCATAGAGGTTTGATGTTTGATGTTTAAACTAAGCTTCTTACTCCCACAGATACAACAGTTATGTTGACTGACTTATGTCACTTCAATTTGTTATTAGACAAGCAAGAAGTACAGGAAAGGCATAACAGAGTTGTTTCAATGAAAGGTCAATATTAGATGAACCATTTGTCTCATTTATAAGAATGATAGTTTTTTTTATACTGTTTATTCGATATGTATTATTATACAAACTATATAATGATTATACCTGCGCTGCATATATTATATTGAAATGTAACATATTGTGATTAACTCTTTATAAAAATGTTAATGTATATGTCGATACCAAGACAATAACATGTTCAAACAACTGTCCTACATACCTGTGTCACGACACATATTTGTAAACATTGAAATATGATTGATGAGTTTGGATCAAACCTATTGCTACCTTTCTAATGACTTTCACCTTAACAGAAATATGTATTGCGGATCGTGTCACCATCGAAGACTTGTTAATCGTCAGTGGGGACTTTTGACTGTGAAACCTAATGAAAGGTCAAGACATGGAAATCCCATGGGAAACCTTGAGGTCGTGATGGCTGTTACACTTGTTAACAGCGATATGCCATTATAGCGAAATAGAAACAGGATTTAGTCATATGTAGCTGTACATGCTTAGTAATTTAGTACACTGTACGGCAGTAATGTATTGAATACTACAGGAAGATTGTGCCCAAAAGGTAAGCTATCTGACTCTGTTTTTGCTAAACTTAACATTTAAGTAAGTGTCAACTTCGTTGTATGTTATTTTGAACTGGTCAAATGAAATATAAACATTACATTAAAACTAAAACAATGATTGTCAGCTTTATTGACAGGGTTGATCGAGACAAACTCAGATTGACTGAACTTGTTTTCTTGCAATATGACAACCCTGCATTAAATTCAAACAAATTTGGAAAAAAGACAATATTACTTTTTGCGTAATTGCTTTAGTGGCATTGCTACACCACCTCTGACGACTTACTCATGTGCCCCAGTACAAATCATGTGTACGTGTACACACGATTGGATGTATATTCATTGAATTACATATATCTTGTTTCCACGTAATGTCGTCAGTAGCAGTTCTGATGTTTGCTCATAACAGGTCTTCACTAAATGTACAGCCTTCAGGTTGATGTATATCATAAGTCTGATAGGGTATTACAGATAAATATTTCTAACGTACTATATTTTTCAAACAAGATTTTCAATGCACTTCCAATTAATTTGACTTTCATTTGATAAGTGTATTCTACTGAAAATGACATCACAACAGACCTATCTGTTAAAATCAAATCACTTTAAATTTCCTAATTGACATTTGACAACAACAATCGTCCTGTTGAACTAAGAATGTCATTATCAAGGTTAATAAGGTGACTTGATTTAGGCACAACTTTATTCTCCACAAACTTTATAATCGTGAAGAAGGGTTTGAGTGGGTGATTGTTGACACTAATCTAGCTAGGAAAAGCTCAAAGAACCCCCTAATTCGTTTTAAAACCGAGGATACAGGGATCCCTCCGGATAGGATTAACTCATTTTTACAGTAAACGTCGATATAATACTGGAGAAAACGTGACGCTTATTATTTGCTGCAGGCATTCCGATGATTATCGCCTACACAGGCATCTAAGAAGTACTGTTTGATACACATCATCACTGGTGCAGATTAGTATGTCCCTCCCTGCTCTGTATTAACTTTTCTCCACAGTTATTCTATGTTAAACATTTATTGTACGCCATCAGAAATATTTTTAGAGGAAGAGAAGGTGATGTAGAACTTATATATATATCTCTGACGATGATGATGATGATGATGATGATGATGGTGGTGGTGGTGGTGGTGGTTGTGGTGGTGATAATGATAATTGTTCTAGAACTTGCTAGAAAATGGAATATGATAATGGCCAAAACTATAATTCTGTTCACTTCAAAGTAAAATTGTTCATTTAGAAAGTATGATATAATCAATATAAAAAAATAGATTAAGGATCATTCATTGTCGTTTTCAATAGCCTGAGTGATAACCTCCAACTTAGGTTTGCTGCCAAATCGACAATGTCATAATCTTGGTATTTGTTATTTCTAAATATCACGTGATATGTACGATTCTTTGTCTCATCTGACAGTTTGGCTAGCTGATGACAGTGATGTTCTGTTACCTGACACGTTCATTAACCAGGGACTGCAAACACCAAGACAAATCAATCCTATGTCTAACAAAGCTTTCGATGCCAAACTGAAATGAGTAGCCCTATCAT
This sequence comes from Glandiceps talaboti, assembly GCF_964340395.1. Classification (NCBI taxonomy): domain Eukaryota; kingdom Metazoa; phylum Hemichordata; class Enteropneusta; family Spengelidae; genus Glandiceps; species Glandiceps talaboti. The sequence goes on along the minus strand of NC_135563.1, from coordinate 16,751,590 downwards.
TCACAAGATTAAATTCACATATGTGTAGTTATATCCCGCCTTGTATACGACGACTGTTTTTTGTTAAGTCATGTACATATTTCATGTCATTTTATTATTAATGATAATTATTTCCTTTGTAGATGTCATTTTGACACTCAAAATACATAATACCTCGTGAGATGATACTAGCGGCTAAAAAGCATGCCGCATACACCTGCATGGTAATTTGAAAGTAGATCAATTTACTCAATAATTGTTATTGGACATGATCATATGTGTAAGAAATAAGTATTTAATAAATAATGAAATAACTATGTTTTTGTTTTTGAAAAACAAACTGGAACAACGCGGCCCACGTACGTGTGTGTGTGTGTGTGTGTGTGTGTGTGTGTGTGTGTGTGTGTGTGTGTGTGTGTCAATAACTTTCATAAACTTTTTAAAACGTTCAAAACGTTTGCATTAAATTATAGGACGTGATTTTTATATTTAGCGAATAACGAAAACAGACTGTGTTCATTAAAACATTTCTCATTGTTCTTTTCAGTAGAGGAACATAGCAAATTTGTTCTTTTCATTAAACATCCAAAATAAATATATCCATTTCTCATCCATATGGCCACTTGAAAGAAATAGTTACATTGAAGACGTGGGGTTTTGTAATCGACAGATACTTATCAGTGCAAGATGCAACCCTCCCTGGCAGAATATATGTCTTCAAACGATACTATGAACTTTAATCTCAAATGTCAACAGAATGACATCTATCGCAAATCACAATCACACCTGAACAAGAAACGTTTGGTCGTCGTACCCAAGATGGGATATAATTACGACTATGTGAATTTAATCTTGTGAATGATAGGGCTACTCATTTCAATTTGGCATCGAAAGCTTTGTTAGACATAGGATTGATAAAATTAAACGTTTGCAAATGGAATCTAAAGAAACTCATTATTGACGTCAGGGGAAGACTATCAAGGAAATTGGATTTCCAATTTTCAAAGTTTTCACTAGCCTTCAATATGTAAAGTGAATTTGGGTAACACTCACACGCTATCTATCTACGAAAATGCATATCTCATTGTGAACACTCGCCCACAGTAATCACCAAACTACATCCGATGCAATTTTCTAAAGATGATTCGGTAAAGAATCACGTTCATTTCCCCCATTTATAAGTGTACTAGTCTTTATGCTATGTAAGTTTTTCTTTGGTGCAATAGTTTTGAATGAAGTATGTGTCTTGTATGTCAGCTTTTGAATCTGGTTTTGATACAACCCTAGCATATCTATAGTACAGTAAAGACAATTCAGCCTATAACCTCATTCAAGTATTTATGAAAAGCGAAATCTTCTTTAACTGCCCTGTGACACGAACGCTCGTGCTCTAGTCTTTAAGGGCACAAAACGTCCCTAAAAAGATTAGAAAATTACATTTTAGTTTCATAAGAGCGTATGACAGTACACGTTTTTGTCTTTTCGGTACACAGCAATTACACTTTCTTTACATGAAAAGATCAATGTTTAGGGACAATGTATAGACGTCGGGCAAACAGCCAATTTCAATTTCCACACTGTCGCCTATAAGGATATAGTTGCTGTTAGACTCACTTTTCGTGTTTCTCGAGGGACAGCTAAACATATTTGTAATGAACCAATGTATAACCTCACGATGTCAACATTTTCACTTATTAATGTTCCGCATATTTCATTTTAGCCAATACGTTTAATAATTTTCGCTGGTGGCATTGTCTACAGTGATAAATTCACGGAAAGATTCTTGTGATCTATAAACGTATTGCAGTCAAGAGTTTCATCTCCCATATTTCACACAGACACATATACACATTTATATAATGTCACGAATATATGTACTTAGATGTGTATGTGTATACATACATGTGTGTGTGTGTGTGTGTGTGTGTGTGTGTGTGTGTGCGCGCGCGCGCGCTGGGTGTTTCCAGCATGTGTGTGTATGTATGTGTGTTTGTGTATGTCTGTGTGTGTATGTATGTATGTATGTATGTATGTATGTATGTATGTATGTATGCATGCATGCATGCATGCATGCATGCATGCATGCATGTATGTATGTATGTATGTATGTATGTATGTATGTATGTATGTATGTATGTATGTATGTATGTATGTACGTATGTACGTGCTTACCGATGTTAGAAACCAATTTATTATGTGTTGTTAGCGATGTTCATCATTGCATTAAGACAGCAAGAATGCCATTATACGACAAACGAAATGGAAAGTCCAGTAAAGCTCAAGAAGTAATGGAAAGATCAAAAGTAAATAAAGGGATAACCAGACCGCTGACCCCATGGTTAGTATCACTGGTAAAGGATAAATGACTTTGCGTCGACGTCGGCGTTATACTCATGTCCTTTTGAAAGATCCTTATACACTAAACCTCAAAGGTTTCTAGACCTAGTGGATATATATGAAGTTCTCATATCTCATTTAAATTACTGGAACGCAGGTCGTCAAGTAATTATCTCCGATGATATTTGAAAGGTTAGTCAGTGATGGCAAAATTGAAAGGTATGTTAGGCTTTCGTTGTGTAAATAAGTATGAGGGTACAAGGCCAACAACCAGACATTATTAAGCTTATAGTGGAAACTTTGTAAAGTTCAGTAACGAAGGTGGGCCAACTTAAAAAAAATTCAGCCTTGCAAGCCCTTCATAACGTGAAATCTTAAGGATAAGCTTCAGTATTAGCGAATATTTGTACCAAAGGATACATACGTCATAAACGGCAATGGTCGGATCTTTACCATAACAGGCATGATACATGGAACGCATATATCAGAAACAGGTCATCAAAATCGCAACTATACACTTCGATCACTATAATTCGGCTTCGATGAATATAACACACTTCTTTACGCCCCTGGCAGTTGGTTAAGGTGACTTCGTAAAACATGTGTCGTAAACGAATTAGTTATAACTGTTAAAAGCTACCATGATTCATGAGTATCTGAAACCCTTAAGCCATTTTCATCGTCTCCAGCTCTTCATAGAACCCCTTTCATACTACTAACACCTCAATGACTGTATTTGAAGTGGTAACGGGAGACATAAAATGTGAAGTATATAGAATACTTTTTATGGGAAAAGAACGCATCTTGCAATGTGACACGGAAGGCATTGTGCCTGTATATGTATCTTATCACCTTTAGATCTTAAAAACTGTGAATAATTTCTTCGGCAGAAACTGTTTATAGCAGGATAGTGTCAAGACGGTGAACAGTCCTCATATTCTAACACTTGAAAAGGGGATACAACTCACTTCTTATCTTATTACTAATGACGTTACGGAGGAAAATTGAGTGATGCACAATCTAATCTGTCAAGCACAGTGCTACATTTTGAAAACTTGAACACTGTACGTACGTATGTATGTATGTATGTATGTATGTATGTATGTATGTATGTATGTATGTATGTATGTATGTATGTATGCGTGTGTGTGTGTATGTATGTATGTATATATGTATGTATGTATGTATGTATGTATGTCTGTCTGTCTGTCTGTCTGTCTGTCTGTCTGTCTGTGTGTGTGTATGTATGTATGTATGTATGTATGTATGTATGTATGTATGTATGTATGTATGTATGTATGTATGTATGTGACTTGAAGTACCCAGGGTTACTATATTCACCATTTCACGAAGGAGAACAGATTTCATATGATTATGAATGAGGGAGCAGCCTATAGTGCAAGAATTCTTCCAATTACCGCTGATATTCTACATTAATTGATCAATATCGTTAAATCCATAATATTCTAAATACATATTATATTATATAAATTTAGTTGAAAGCAATTAACGAATTTTGAATTTTGAGGGAGGCCAAAAATAACAAAAGCAAGCAAACACATCATAATCTGTTCTATGATAATTTTTGGTATTTTGATGAACTCATAAAAAATAAATTATAACTCGAAAAGCTGACTACACATCTATATCACTGACGCTATCATAAAAGCCTTTAGGGGAATTAAGTCATATGTTTGATATATGACGATCCTCGGGTATAGCTTGTCTCATTATTGTCGAGTACAGAAAAGAACTATATAAGTGTCGAATGATACGCGTGTTTCCAAAGCTATACTGATTACTAGTGTTCACGTACCAACCATATTTTAGACGTAAATATACTCGCTTTGCATTATTAAAGCACGTTCCGTCTTTTTTGATACATTTTCTTTTGTTTGACACACACACCACTTCTTTTCATTTAGTTCAATTTCGGGAATTTAATAACCCGAAAGTTACGAGAGTATGAAAGAGAGTCATGGATTGATTGTAAACCAGGGTTACATTAGAAAGAGCAGCTAATCATCCAAATTTGTATTATGAGCAACAGTAGCTAATAATGTCATTTTAGCTACATTCAGTCAGTCAATTCAGCAAACATGCCGATGTGCCTTTTGAAACACTCTTTAACACTAAACCTGCCATCCCAACATATGTACTATAGTGTGCCTTTCTACACTTAGATATTCCCCAATATTTTCTTCATTCAGCCAAGGAAAATGCGAGTGACCTAAGGGGCCTTGTCACGTCACTGAGTCGCTAGAGGAGTAGTGGCAACCCCTTGGCTTACGGGTATTTTCCAGCTGAATGAAGAAAACTTTGTAAAATAATATAATTATATACCTCTTCAAGCATGATTCATAAAAAAAAATTGGGAAGAATAGTGGCAATTTCTAACGTTTTGACTCATATTTCGAGCACCGCAGTACCAGTAACGTAGACACGGATTGTCGTGACGTAGAATGACTAGGGTATATAATCCATAATTTCTGTTGAAAGACAATATGATGGCTTGTATGTGGCATAATTGCCTTTTGGTAACTTACTGTTCAATACTTTTAAACTCATCTGCCTTCTTATTAGATGGTATACGTACCACATTCAAGAGATGAACCGATTCCATTTATATTAATAACCCTAGCCTTTTGTATACAACTTGTTGTTTTATGTACTTGGACAGGATACTTCAATTTAGTTCTTAAGAGCATAGAGGATGTCACAGATTATCTAGTCACGTTTTTCTGATATATATGTCGATAGGAAGATGAAAATTAAACAGACAATATTGTCCTTAATATAACCAGGAGACAATACTATTGACAGTGAATAACTGTATTGGTCCATATTTCGATTTGATGTTGATTAACATTAATGTCTTCTCAAACCCATTGTAAGTTATGCTATGATATAGTATTACTTCAACAAGTTCTATAAGTATTCTCTCCTTCATACTAATCATAAATGTGCAAAACTAGAACGGGTAGACGTGCCAGTTTTTTATTCGGTCAGAGTTGACCTTACAATTCTTGGTGGCATTAATAGTATGAACATAGGATACAGTAATGCATTGCCTATTCGTTGGATACTATGTTCACCACTTACAGTCATATTCACCTATGCTTCTTGCAGCTATTAGGGAGTCCAAACCAGTTTTCTTTCGTCAAGCGTTTCTTAAGCAATGTTGCGTCGACATTTTAACATTCTGAAATTTCACTGATGGGTTTGGAATATAAGATCTTAATGAGCAAATACACATTCCGTACTTCCGTACATGTCACGGGATGTAGTCACTATTGTCGATCATACAAACATTTAGCGACATCATCTACTCAAGAAACAGTTCAATAACTGTAGTTGTAACTTGACATGTATCATTATCATCAGCAGGCAGAGTACTTTTAAGTTTGTGAACAAACATTGCATTTACTTTCTATTTTATCGACTACTTTTGATTTATGCGAATAATTGACGAACATGCTGGTTTTTTTTGATAAATTCCCCATAGTCTTATTCTCCAGCGCTATTAAATTCTGGATTCAACTTGACAAAGAAACGTCTGATTTCTTTAGCAATTTGAAAACGGCATGTGCAATTCTTTTACTGAAATGTAACAACCATAACCAAACTAGTTTTTACCGTAGTGTTTTAGCATTAAAACAACAGTAGTGAAATCTCTAGTGACTAATCATTCCAAAATGTACATAGATTTGTCTAGCAACCATGACAATGTGTACAGCAACAAATAAAGGACAGTAACCTCTGCAAAGATTACAACATAGATATATAGTAATTAAAAGTGAGCAAGCATTCAAATCGTGGATAATTGTATTCTTGGCAACCATAGCATAGCATAGCAACCTCCAAACGATAATATATTATTTAAGAATAACGACTGATGAGTAGTCAACTGACGGTTCATTTGAAAATCAAAATCATATCCTACCTATAGTAACAGCCGTTGCCATGGATATGCTAACAATGAATAAATAACCCTAAAGCGTACACAGATGTGTGAGGAAAGTACGTTTTTAGCCATAGCAACGGCTGAACGAGTTTTCCATCAAGATAATATTGATGAGATGGCAGTCATGTGAATAAATTGATATTCTACAATAGCAATATAATGTATTTCACCATGGAAACTGCAGCGCTAGCGATAAGTAGTCAGCAAGTAAATCCTAACAACAACGGAAGCTTTTATCCACATAACTATAAAGATATGTAGTTACACATGTAATGTGAATTTAAATGCTGAATATATAGCTATGTTGCGAAACCATGAACACGTGCTCATAAAAACAATCAAAATGCAGTGATTTTCGCCAAAGCATCAAATCCATGAAAATCAAATTTCTTTAAATCTTTTCAATCTTCGCCATATGAAAGCTTGTTTCTGGTTCTTTTGAAATAATGGGGGGGGGGGGGGGTTCATGTGCCATGTTTTCAACTTACAGGGAATCTACAATCTTTTCCATACAATTATCTCTGTGATAGTAGTTGTTGGCCATATTGGATTCTAAAATGGCTTACTTTTTATGAAATGTTCACCTCTGTCTACATAAGCAATTTGGATGGTGACACCTCAATCTTTCTGTTCATTTGAAATGAGTCTAGAATGGATGCGAGTCTTCCTGAACAAAGTAACAGAAATGTTAGCCAGTTTTCTTCCGAGGAGCACTCCTTACTACAGTTACAATCAAAGGATTCAAGCGAACGAGTATTCCAAAAATGAACACGAATGTTTAGCTAGCAAACTTTACCACAGCAATAGCAATGGCTAAACCACAATATGTTGTACGCCAATATATAAATAGTGATGGGTACTATGCTGAATATTGGAACCACGTAATACAGCTCAACGCTATAGTTTTATTATGCATAATTACGCCATGGGTATGCAGCAGGTATCGAGATCTAAGACGACGGGGGTCAATGTGGCTGCCGAACTTAAAAGTACACTTAAAAGGGGCATGTGCCAAGTTTATATGTGAGTGTGTGTTTGATTGTTTTATATACCAAAAGGCCTTTTCAGTATTCTAATAACTTAACTTGACACTTGTTTAAACTCAAACTTGCTATTTAGGCATAAAGCACAAAAAGATCCGGTGCAATGGTTAGCAAAGAGAATATCTAGGAAACCACAATTATGTTTTGTTAACGACTGGAAATGACGAGTTTAATGTCACCAAAGGCTCGAGATTACTATTATATACTAGAATAGTTTAATCAAATTGTTATCATAATATGTTAGCTATGATTTATTGTATTCTCCCCAAGGTATCTGCAATTACTGTCATTGTCAAAACAAGTCGATCTTTAACTGACCCGTACCTCATTTTAAATTGTCCCTTGACCATACGAAGGTTTGATAGCTAAATTATTTAAAACCTAGATAATATATTACCATTAAGCAGCGGACTAGTTAATGTTTAGCATATTAATGTTTATTCTGTACCATACTACTGTCAAAATAAAACACACTGTCGCACCAACTCCCAATCGACATGATCTAGTTTAGGAGTAATTTGTGAACAATGTTTGTCTATATATATATATATATATATATATATATATATATATATATATATATATATATATATATATATATATATATATATATATATATATATATATATATATATATATATAACTCGGTGAGTATCAATCTGCTAAGACAGTGCTCTATACCGCAGTGGCAGAGCGTAATATATATATATATAGACAGTGCTCTATACCGCAGTGGCAGAGCGTAATAGTTTTGGTAGTACTGGAACTCTTTCTTGGTTGTAACTCGGAGTTTCACGCTTTGTGCGATCATCAGATCATCAGAGTTCCAGTACTACCAAAACTATATATATATATATATATATATATATAACAGGTATAGATATATAGAGCTAATGATAACTTTTATTCACAATATATTCCTGGTGATTTCGTTAATATAAATTGTATGTAAGTGCTATCGTTAACTTGGGAGATTGAAATAAAAATTGACGTAACCAGCTGCGTCGCTTAAAGTTATGATATTACAACAATGTGTTATTGATTGCTTTTTTATTACGTGATATGATTATAAAATGATACTAATTTTATTTAAAGCTACCTGATTTATTAATTCATTTCAATACTCGATATCCCAGGATGTTTGTCTTGCAACAAATGAATATCAGAAGACAAGCTTTATAATTTGGTTAACACCGCTGTAACATTTCCCTAATATATGTTTGTACTAATCATGAATGTATAAAAATAGAACACCCAGACTATTTATTTTTTTATTTGGTCGGAATTGAGCTTACAATTCTTCGTTCAGTTAATGATATATCGACGTGCTAGTTTCCATGCCTATCATGTCGAAGGTGCAAAACAAGAGGAACGTAACTCCTGTTTTAACAAGAGGGTCGTACCTCCTGTTATAAAGAATAGGAGTTATGTCCCCCATGGATCATCAACGAGTCTTTCAAAGCTAGCAAGTTCCTTAAATATATGACCATTCTACTGTTACATAATGCAAAAGATTATCCTCGGCTCTGTGGCTGAAAATGGTAGTCCATAGATTCCAGGGGCAATGGGTAGCTATGGGACTTCTTTCTGTTCAATCACTCGCAATCTCTTGCTCTACATTTCCAACCGACATACGCAAATACTGGGACATTTCTCGTGAAGAGGACTTGATTAGTATGCTCCGAAAACAGCATGTTGTTCCTTGAATTTCCGATACATAAGCAATCATCATGAAACAATTTAATGAGAATCTAATTTAAATTGCTAAGAGTTGGCGGCTCAATTAGTGTTTCGATAATTTAATGGACTTGATATAATTACACTTCGTGTGAGTAATCATGATAGGATGTCAACTGACAAAAATATGTCGTTTTACATATTAGTCATTTCTATTCAAGTGCAATCGGATAATAGTAGACCATTATTGACCATGATAGTTGTGTTAATTTTCTTACTTTTGTTTCGTTCACTTTATTATTGTATTTAGACCCTGAAGAAGGCCTCCTGTGTGAGGTCGATACGTCGGTAATACAGTTTTCAGGTAGACGAAATGACTTGTCGACTTTAATAAATGCTGCATATTCTTTGGTATATTATGAATTAGAAAGGGTGTACTGTGCTATTAGGCTGTATTGCTAAAAAATTAAATCTTGGCAGTGTAGAAGTGTTTGCTAGACTAGTTGTTATCGAGGACATTTGGGGTTGGAGGGAAGGTGTTGGATACAGGCATCATCAGGTATATTAAAAATACCGTTCATGAAATATACTATATTTTAACTGTATATGTATTTTAGGGCATATTAGAGGAAGAGCAGGCCCAGTCTATCCGGATCCTAGACCTCTCCCCCTCCCCATATAACAAAAACACAATGAAGTAAACACGAACCACAGAGGATTTGGATATTAGAATGCATGTTTTGTCATAACATGGTTTTAGACCGTGCGTAAAACTGTCATTACAATTAAAGTAAAATTGGGTCTAAATGTCTTTAGTTGTGGTAATTTATATAACGCAAAATTCTCTGAAAATGTCCTTATAAAGGCATGAAATGTACAATCAGTAACAATTTAATACACTACAGGTAAGCGTCATACAATCAATTTTGTACGTTTATTCCACTCATTGGATTTATACCAGACTGACAATCAAATAAATGGTAGGTTTAATCATTATCGCTTACGACAACTTGGATTGAAATCCAGGTGTCACCGGAAGATCATTAACACACAGCTCTACATAACTTCCTTCTTACTTTCACTGACAAACAGGACATTTGCATTAAAAGTATGACTTACTAGCTAAGTATACTTGCCTATCACGATAACCAAAACGTGGGAGAAATTGTTGAATCACGCATCTCTTCTCCTACTTTATTGTGAATCAATTTACTAAATTACTATATTTTAATGTTTTCCTTAGGTGTGACCTTTGACCTAACCTTTCGCAAGCGGACGTTAAGAGAGTATGTCGGAGTCTCACGACACCTAATACTCAATACAAATCAATACACGTAGTCGGTTTAATTCATGGCCCCAAATTAATGATTTCTTAAATCTGTGAAGTTACGCAATTCAAAACTAGAAATGTTTACATTGCAGGCAAAGACAGCTATAATACTATCTTAAGTTGATCAGCATTGAGGTACTCATATCAACTGAGTGTGCGCACACGGTGGACTAATGTTTTGAATAATTCATAGACTGTCCTCAAACCAGTCGAAGCATGTATCATTTCAGATAAACAACCTACAAGCCAAAATGGTTCTCGGCATAATCAAATTACGTCGACCGTGCTCTGTAACAAAAACAGTCTAGCCCTACCTAGAGGACATTGGTGTCTACAGGCTGGACAGTTGCCTTCACATAAGTGCTATGATAATATCGGGCTTTCCACTTCTTTGCTCACGAAGGTAGTGTAATTCCGCTCACTTCCATTAACATCAAATGCAAAAAAATGAGAAAGGCTAACTCAAGATGGTAAAATCTACCTGAAGGCTTGGAAACTCGGTATGACAAAAAATGCACTGGGGAATCACATTATTTAAAACGATTCATAGCGTAAAAATGCTTTGTGTTACGATCAATTTAAATCTTTAAATCAGTAAGGTATATTGCCATTTGACTTATACGATTACTATTTAGAGCATCTTTGATAACATAGTTGTCAACTTTATGGGTCGTCGAACATGGGCATCACGTACGCACGATCCTCAAGTCACGATATTGTGCCAGTAACATCACCTCATCTACGACTAGAACCTTAATGAAAGCATTGGGTGTAATAATACGATTACTTTGACTTCTAATCCAATGTAAACGTTGTCCTACAAACATAACATTGTATAATATTTATCTATCCACATGGAACGATAACACAATGGTTTATTTCTGTCTTTATTTTCGTTCCAATACATTACACTGATCACAAATTGTGTATTGCCATAGATTTACTTCATGGATAACGTACGGCCTTCGTTCTCATAACCTTGTTCACCACGAACCACTCACTCCTTGTTTATTGCTTCCATTCAATGGAAATGGTTGCAAAAACGACATTTAATAGACGTAGTAATTCAATAGAAGGGTAACATTGAACCGACAATCGACCATCTTACTGTGCTCACAAACAAGCACTCCATCAAAAGGCCGAGACACTGAAACTGAGATCTTTAACCTCTACAAACGAACAGAACAACATTCACCAGAACTTCCATGATCATGGTGGAATAAAATCTGCATTCACACTCGTGATATAACATGAAGTAATGTGCTTTTGAAGATGCTTCCATGGTCTTCCTCGCAGTATTGAATTTCCATTTCAATGATGACCGAACAAGATAAAAGGTCAAAGGGACGAGAGAGGAGGGGTAGGATTCAAAGACAAATAACAGTAGCCCTCTGGAGACCCAATGATATCTCCTCCTTAATTCGATTTAGCTTACCCCACCAAAATACAGGATCGCTATCTAGTCCCAATGGACATGTTATCAATACAGTTGCCATTAGTGGCCTCTCTTTCAAATTCTTAAACGATGCATATAATGTACATTCTTTGATAAAAGATACATTTAATCTGCATTCTTTGAAAGAATGTATAAATAGTATCGACGATGCACTATTGAGGAACAAATTTGCCAAGGCTTGTGATTAATCAAAGACAGAATGCCATGACGTTGTATTTGACGTCATTTCCTGAGTAAAATTGCCTACCGTCTGTCCATAGTAGCGTGGGAGATACTTTTATTTCGATTGGCACTGAATGATATTGCTGATCAAACCTCATGGGAGATGTTTCGCCTTAGTTCTCGGAGTTATAAGGAACGTCCAAATGTTGCCGACTGGTAACCCTACGCGTCGAACGACCTCAGGTTTACAAAAATACGTGCACGTTATCTGAAATTTTCAAGTTTAAGAAATTTGTTTGAATAATAGGGAATACTCTACTGACGAGACATATGCTAATATAAATCTAACAAGCTAGCGCCAATTGAACACATGCTTCTACGCAAATTGAGTAACAGCCTTCTTACCCTTTCGCATTTAGATGATCAAAAGTTTCAATGTCTTGATTATAGAAAGACGTCTAAAAGCACAATCCTAATCCTAATATCTTAACAGCATATAACTGGAATCTATGACGCGTAAAAGTAGACTATAACGTGTTCAGGTAGTTCGCCTTATATACCATACTGGTCGTTTACCAAACCCTTAATTGATATAGTTTGAAACCACCATTGTGAGTAGATAGCTAATACGCCAAACAGTAACTTCTTATATCTGCTAAATTACAGCTCTAGATTTGGACTGATTTATCCTTCCTATTTACCAATTATGCTCCTAATTATGGTGACTGAAAACTGTCTGTACCAAATATTTCCAGCTAGGTCTAAAATGCCAAATCCTTATATAGGTTTTCCTCGCTTAAAATTACTCCGATGAAAATAATAATTCCAGACTGCCAATAAATGAAATAATATGCTCTTGGCTTCCAAATTCTATGTTATTTTCTCGCAGGATATTAATCCGGTTTCATGTTCATATCTTTGTCCACTCGCGCATTCAGCGTATCCAAGGAGATTTACCTTGATTGGGTTCCAATTACATGTTATTTATATTATGCGGATATTGGTTAAGCTTCCTGTTGTTAGACTGTCTTGCAAATTGGTTTTGACTTTGAATCTCCTCAGTAGTGAATCGTTGCAATACATACAATGAAGTCCGTCCTTTCACTATACTTTTCTAGATTATTTATCAAAGATTTCACCATACTTGCTATTTCAAACACCTCAGAACTCACGAGTTGAGATTCGCTTGCACTTTACTCTTTTTGCAACAAATTTAGATGTTTAATTATGATGTGCAATGTAAGCTTTTTGTAGATCTGAGTTGGCGCTCAAAGCAAGTTTACGACGTGGAATAGGGGGGAGTGCTTTTTCACGACCACTCGAGTCTCATTGCCACTGGAGAATACATATTTCCTAGTTAAATATTTCAACTTTTACATATACGAAAAAGAGACAATATGGGTAGGGACCCACTTGCTTTTGTCATTTTCACCTAAGGTTTGCTAAAGTTTCACAGATAATATTTGGCTAGTTTTCTCACGACTACAACTTCAACATTATTGGGTTTTTGTAAAAAAAAAAATTGTCAATCAAATTATGTTAATTTTATTTCCCAAAAGGGTAACAACATAATGAGGAAGCGTGTAATGAATTTAGTAGATTTTTTATATAGTCAATAGCAAGGCACTTCCCTGGAAAATGTCATTTTAAGGGCAGCCAATGTCTCGGACGTTGCACTAGGATGCCAAACGACTTAAAACTCTCATGACTAAATTGTCTTTGCAAATCTGCACCAGTGCAAAACCAATATACAAGTTTTTATTGGCACGGCTTGACCTGCTGGATACAGTAATATCCATCACACACTCCTATTGCTATTTTCTCTCAACTAAATGTCATCTAATAGTGACCATGGGTTTCAAGTAGATTGAGTACTGTAAGTTTATTGAATTCGCTGTATTCCACTATCAATATGAATTGTAACCTTCTTATTAGTACAGCATAGCCGGTCGTACACCCTGCTTAAAAGTAGACTTTTTCATGTGTTTACTTAGGGCATTGGGTTTTTCTCGACTCAATTTGCCTATAGATTAAGCAACTGTTTCAATGCATATCAATACATGCGTCTTACAGTAGTGACTTGCAACTTCATTTGGATTAAATCATGCACATTTATGATGATGAGCATTCTACCAGACTTAGCTGGTACATCTTCCTTGTATGACACTAATTGTCATTGTTATTTAATTGGTATCCCTTTTAGTTCGCCATTATGTCTCCTTATATACCTGAGATAGAACCATGACATCTGATCATTTCAATATCACTAAATTATTGAAATTTTCAGTAATATCCCTTCCCCACTGCTTATATGTACTACAACTCTCTAGCTTACCTCTTCGGTTCTGTAGTATTCAGTAATGTTATGTCTTACCTTTCATCATTATGGTGGCCCTCATTTTGATAGAGCACACCACTTTGTCCGTGTTGGCCACTGTGCATCATGATAGCTTAATTGTAATGTCATTTTAACAATCACAGCTGTTTAAGCTAGTACATGAATGAAAATACATGCAATTTTCACAATTGTTTCACCTATTCTACTCTTATTATACTACTAAACATTATACCAACTGAGATTTGATGACTGTTCTTGGCAGAGACTTGCGAGAGTTGTACGAAGTCTGTAGAGTTGTAATGTTTTACTTGTACAAACATGGCGGATCAATATTTCACAGTAGCATTGTGGGTAACTTTCGACTTATGAACGCCGTAATCAATAGAGGGCGCTGGAATACAGTATGGGGCATGCATGTCAGCACAGTGGACAAAGTTTATGGTATGGTCACTGTTCTATAGACGTATTGCCACTAAATAAACCATGCCATGCATGTACAGTAATGAAATATCTTGGATGAATACACTCGATGTTCATTCTGATGAGACAACGTTGAATGATTTGTTTCTAAATTAAGCCAGCGTTGAAGACATTAATACCAATATTTTTCACACCAGGTTATACTCAATATTGAAAATACCATTGATTGAAAGAGTTTAGTAAACATGCACAATTAGGCATATGGATGCATGGGGACAGTTCATTGAAAGGACAAAGCTGTTTGCTGCTCTAAAACATACGTAACGCATGCACCCACTTGATTGGGCGCATTGGGAATACTACGTCCAACATTTTCCAGAAAAAATCTCTGGAATCGAACTTTCAGCAATCATTTTTTGACTAATTATTTACATTTGTGGTATTATAATTTTGTTGAAGAATAGTTTTCATTACGTGTGGAGACTGAATAAGATAAAGTTTGATTGCCAAAGTTGATTCACAAAAGTTAAGAAAACAGGAAATAACATCTGTTATGTGATGGAAATCAAGACGTGATCATATTTTCACATTTGAGAAAAGGTCTTGCGCGTTGCTCAATTGGATGGAAACATGTTTCGTTAATCGACACACAATTTGTAATTTTCACTCAGTACAGTGTAAACATCACGTCCTTGTATCCAGTCAATTAGAAAACTAAATCCTGTGTTTTGATGACTTTTGCAGAGTATCGACATTTAATAGAGCGTTGAGTAGGGTGTCAAGGATACCTTATACTGTGGTATTATTAGTTCGGTCACTTCACCATTATATCCATCTAAACCTTTGTGTATTCAATTTCGTTGCTTAAATTACTTCTTGAATATATTTCATTGATGAGAAGTATATCGACCTCGCCTGTTTCTTCTTGCATTTATGGTTTGTCTACTGCGGTTATTGGTATTCTGCATGCCGATTGACGTCTAATTTTGTATCTAGACGACTAGACAGAAGAATAACTTGCCATGTGGTCCAATTTCCCTAAATTTCGAACAGATATCTCCAAACTTTGTCATATGAAACCCTGCTTCTGATCATTATGTAATATTAAAAGGAATTTGACATTTCGTTGTTTTGTTTTCAATGAAATCGAATATATTTTATTTTTCCATAAAGTGTTTGGCGGCCATGTTGGATTCTAAATTTGTTGAGTTCGATATCACTTTGACTTCTATTTCCAAATTTCATACGTTGACAGCTAATTATTTTTATTGGATTCAGCTGAGAATGGGGTTGAGTATTGTTGAGTAAAGTGACAGCAACAGTTAAATTATAAACGTGTGCAATGTCTGTGACTACCGTGTATGGCATAGTAAATAGATAAAACACAATGTTCATGAATATTAAGTGTTTCAACATTGATAATTCATTCAATAACAAATCTACAATTTGTACCATATACGAACTAATATTTAAGTCTTAGACAGTGTTAAGCAAATCTTGATTGTAATACTTATAGCTAATACCTATTGCCGATCTAGTATAAGACTGTATTATAAATCTTACTGTAGCGGATATTAAACCGTCTGCTAGCATAAAGAAAACTCGTAAGAAACGTATAGTCACTGCAACCAAAATGTATTATGGTGTTATGTTGGTTGTGAAGGCGTTCAGCGTTACATACGATGGTGACAACGATGATTGTGGTGGTGGTGGTGGTGGTGGTGATGATGATGATGATGATGATGATGATGATGATGATGATGATGGGGGGGGGGTGGTGGTGATGACGACGACGACGATTTCGACGAAGTTGATAATAATTACGACAACGACGTCGGCGGCGGCAGCGATGATGACAATGACGTCATGTATTATCTCATTTTTCAGACTGTAATCATAAGATTGGTATCAACGCAAGATGAACTGTCGTTGGCCGTTCCAATGTAGTATTTCCAATAAACAGATAATATCACCTTACTACCCTAATGACGTCTCGGTTGACTTATCCACCATTGGTGTGCTATCAAAGCAGTGTAGTGATTTTTTTTTAGCTGCAACATATGGTTTGTGCACTTGAATAATTGGTGACACTGGGTGGGCCGCGGGCAAGGCCAGTGTCAAATTTAGTCGAGAACCCCAGTCATATAAATAAACATGTTTCTAACATCGTCAATGAGTACTAAAACACGTAGAAACATGTTTGCTGTTCATGTGCAATTATATTTTGGTTTTAACATGTTAACAGATATAAGAATACAATCTTATCACATCACTTTGTGAAATCGCCAAACCTCCAAACTCAGTATCATTGTAAATCAAATTACCTGCATTTTAGAGAAGAAGTAAAGCATATTATGACAGGAGGCGCCGTCTGACGATGCAGTCTGAGCAACCAGGGCCAACATTCATGCTTCTGGCAGTAGTATAACCAGAAGGGGTAATATGATGCGACTCTTAACAAACAGCATCCGTTCACTTGTCGGAAAAATGTAGTGAAGCGGCGTACATGTAACGTTATCTACCCCTTTTTAATCAATCTAAAGTCGTATTGGATGAAACTCGTTGTCAACCTGTTGTGGAAATTGTTGGCTAACAATCAAGGCTAGCACAGAATTTACAAGTAAAACAGCTGTGCACAGTTTTGAAAGATCAAATTTCTTATAAGTTGTATGTTTTATATCGAATACCACACTTTCAACTCAGGGCGTTAACTTTTTTCAAGTTCGGTTAAAAAAAGGAAGTCTACTTTCTTTGATAACAGTAACAATTAACTATTATTATTTATTACAGATATAGTTATATTTAAGCTCTATTTTCACACTTCCTCCGTCTTTTGACGAATTCAATTCTGTCGCTGTGTGTATACGATATCAATACCATGCTGATTGCGCTTCCATGGTGATTACACGATTTATCTTAATCGTAAAGCGGTGAACAAATACCTTGAATATCATAGAATATTACTCTATTTGATTTTTTCAGAAAACAAGTCAAATTAAATTAAATTAAATCATAAACCTCAAATATATCAAAGTTTTTTATTTATTGTGATTTAAAAACGGCATGCATTGACATATCTTACAACAATCTGAAGCCTTGTTACGTATGTCAAATAAGCAATATTTATGTTCCTTGAACAAATTGGATTACACAGTATTTTTAATAAAACATTCTCTTCATCTCTTCCCTTTAAAAATTCAGTAAATAGAGTAAAATTGAATTCGTTGGTACATCATGGCCTAAAGCAGTACGCATATATTCCAATTCAGGTTATGATGTTTAACGTTTGGCAGCAAAGCAAAAAGTAATTAGATTTAGTCAGCCAACTGATAAACAAATTATAAGCATGGGGTAATGAAATCAAGTCGAGGACAAAAACGTAGCGAAAACGTGACAACGAAAAAATCATTTAGAATAGAATAATCATGACAATTGTACACAATGACATAACCTTTGGTTTAATGCTGTATAAATAAATACAGAAATTGTGGCTGAGCTGATGTATGTATGTATGTATGTATGTATGTATGTATGTATGTATGTATGTATGTATGTATGTATGTATGTATGTATGTATTTATTGGGTGTAGGTATGTATGTATATCTGTAATGGGTGTAGGTCTCTGTGTTCTGTGTCGACGTGTACTGTAGATACAGCACAGTGTTTTGACCGATTTGATGTTGAATTGTGGAGACGTGATACATATATCGATTACTAGCTGATGGCAATGTCCGGCTAAGTGTTGTAGAAAAAAAACATCAACGAATTCTATTAATTGAAAATGTCGATCGGAGACGAGAGGAAACAACGCACGTCACTTGGTTCACTGCGGCCATTAGCGTTATCGTTGAACTGGAAACACGTATATGTTATTTTAGTTATCGTATCCGTGGTCAAGGTGGAGCGCATTTCATTTATACTTTGCTTGATGTATAATATCAGGTTCCAGTATTGACTCTAATCCATTTTCCCTACTCTGCTGATATCCTGACTTCCTTTAAGATCCATTTCAATTGATTATATTTGTGATCAATTACAACGCTCAGAGTATATCAATTAGTTTATTCACCACGAAACGGAACATGATGGAGAAGATCAATCAATTTAACAGGATATCATTTGAAATGTGTCAGAAATTCTTTTGTATCTTAATTGTTGCTTAGTTAGTTCCTAATTCAAATTCCGACCTTGCATTTTTTTCGAACCCTGGTCAAATCCCTGTACGTACATAAAATTTGCAGATTAATAAGCAGTGCATATTTCCCCCGTCTGTATTTATCTCATTGTCTGACTGTCGAAGATACATGTATATTATTTTTTTTATCATTAATCTATTCATATCTTCTATTCATTGTATCCTCGATCTAACCACAACAATTCCTACTCGTTAAGATAAATTTACTTCAAATGAATGGGCTTCATGCCACTACAAACCACCTGTTCTCTGGAGATGCGCTCCCCTCCAAAAACCAAATATATAATTGTAATTTCTGAAAGCCAGATAGATAGGTGTAAACCCAATACAAATTCCTATATTTACAACACTGTCCTTTACGATGACGTCACATTCAACTTTCAAAGTTAGTAATTGATAACGATCCTCTCGAACATTCCTTATCAGAAAAGGTCATCAGAGTTTTCTATAAAGTTATTGGTTTTTTTCATGAAAACTCGAGAGTAATTTTATTGCTGAAGTATCTGTGGAGGCGATCCTGGCTGGTCAATGACCCTTCGGTCATAACTCAATAACTGCTAATCAATCACGTGCACCGTAGTTATAAATACGAAGTGACAGTCGGAATATCTCACGAAAATAAGAACCCAAGGCTACACTTAACTACGATGGAGGTTGACTTTTTTTTAATCCATAGCTCTAGATCCAAATACATTTTGTTGATGTAAATAAAACTTTATTTTAACGTATTGTCATATCATTTTGAGTTTGATTTTCTAAGAAAATTGACTCTTTTATTCAATGTATGAAATGCGCACAATAGAATAGTCTGTATGATCTGATAGTTGAAACCACACTCTCACGCACACATAGTGATTTATTTGATTTAGCTACAGACCCTCCACCAACATGGGGGGGGGGGGGGGGTGTCTATGATCTATAGCAAGTTTATGACAGTGAAAATCCGTGGTTCAAGAGTATCTTAATAATCCCGCCATATTATTCAGAGTTTCATTAAAATGAATTGAATTTGAAGACTTGGTTGGCAACGAAAGTTGAAGTACTCAATTCTAGTCCCGGTCACGTATGTAAATCAATGATTGGGGAGTAAGGCAATGGCATGGAACAAATGTGAAATGAAATGGTCGACCGCCATCTCCCTATGTCCATCTCTGGTGGAATAAATTTCATTTCAATTCAATTAAATATAAAGAAACAGGTAGGGCAGACAAAAAGGTAGACAGATCTTGACAGGTCTAGACATACATACGTGCGTGCGTGCGTGTATAGGTACGTACCATTGGGGACATGGTATTTGAGGTCTGAGATATTACCAAGCTTAGCTAGTTGTGCATACTTGTCCATATAAGGGCATATCGTGTACACAACTTTGATTCCATATCCTTCATACCTTTATTCCTTTACCTCTCACCCCCGGGCCTGTCACCCTCGATACCGGGCATTTGCGGGTTGAATGTCAGTACTATCAGTATTGGCATTACAGTTAAACAATAAATGTATTTGAAATTCCAACATCATGGAATTTAAAGAAATTAAAACTAATTTGGGGTCCTCAATAGGATGACGTTTTCAGGTGGTTTTCAGGTGCATGACTCGGGTTACTGAGTTGGTTGAATATGTTTATTTATTAGTTTGGAGGTGGGTTGATAGTTCAGGGTTTACGAAAACGACAACGTGTAGTACAAGAATGGTATCTAAGCAGCTAACGTATAAAAGTATACTGAACCGTGATTAGTTGATGTAACATAGGCGACACTGCAGAGGGAGCAAGCAGAGGCGTGTTTGTTACCCAGGAAACGACATCAATTGTATTTCACTTGGTGAATTACTATTATTTTGTAACGAAGTTCACAATATATATGACAAGTATGTTTTTCATCCAATAACAAAATTCGTTTAGATGCCATGAATACTTTGCTTTAATTAATTGTTCAAGAATCATTATTTGGGCAAATGAATCAGTCAAATTTAGAATCTAATTAACATGTACCTATAATCCACATTTATTCGTTTCCATTACGTCAAACTGAGCGAGTAAGGGGAACCTTTGAAATGAAAATACTGATAACTTTAGCCCTTAGCTTACACAACCTACGCGAGTTTGAGCGCCTTGCGTCAATTCCAATGGTCACACAGGTTGGTGGTTCATCCAGAAATAAATCAGTTGAGGGTCTATTATTGAATTCCGTGTCATTAAACTCATTAGACTAATTTGCACGTACAAGCATCGAAGTTGTGAGTAAAGGCGATAATCAAGGGCCCTTCTTTTCATTCTGATGTAATGCAAATACTAAACGTACCCGGGCTTAAAGCTTGCCACAATGGGGCAATCCAAATGTATCTGTCTGTCGTGCTCTGCTTTCCATTCCAACTTTGCTTTCCGATATCCATTACATTGCCTAGGGTTACGGTTAAAGGTTTGCAAGAACAAGTGCCGTCAAGTCTAATGTGTCACATTGTATGTTTAATTGCAAAATGGTAACAATGCGACCCCAACATCGTTAAATACAAGCTTCTATAGTTTGTGTAATGGAAAATTAGAATTACGCTACATTGTCAATCTGTTGTTTTTTTTAATTAGTTTCCAAGTCAACTTCAGTCTGTGGTTATTAGTAAGCCTGAACTGAAAGTCACTAAAGTAGATAAGAACGGTGACTTCACACTCCGACAGTGTTTATTCAATTGCTCAGTGATTCGGGGGAGGAATGGAGGGTGATCTGAGGGTGGTGGAGAGAAAGAGTGAACTGAAAAAACTCGCTACGTCATGAGAAACTTTTAATTAATTCCTAAGTCTTAGAACCGAATGAGTTTACAAACCTAAAGAGCTTTGTTTTACACTTGTCTGATTGACTCGTTCGTAAGATAAACGAATTGCATATTTACAGTTTTCTGTCATCAATATAAATTAAAATAGTATTACGTTTCCCCTAAAACGTAGACAACATTTCGACGTCAACGTCATCATTGTAACCATAGTAACTTGATTGTAGGTAGTAATGTCCTTGTGTGATTATTGGTTAGACTTGAAATGCTGATATTATTACATACAATTTATGAGTCATTAAACGGTATGTAGTATAAAAATGTGGAGCAGTTACGTAATGGTAGACCACTGATTCAGAACTGAAGTGGAGGTTATTCACGCCGGTGTGAACAGCTGATGGACGGCGCTCTTTACAATAACCCCGAAGCACAAAAGATTGTAATAGCTTTAATGAGCACTACTTCTTTACCTTGAAAACGTGTACTCGTCAATATGCAGGTATTTCTTACGGCTTATGAATTCACAAAAGAATGACTGGATACTTTCTTATTATTGTACTTACGTTCGCCTGTCTTCTTAACCGAAGAAACCAGGTCACTGGTGGTTGTAATTGGTAAAAGACAGCAGACCACCGCATGCTTGACAATTTGAGGTTCTAAGTCTAAAAGAAATTAGAAATCATTATTTTTTTTAAACGAATAAAAAGTAACGCTTCGCTCACTATAGAAAGTGAGTGAACGGATGTGCGTGTAACTATAAAAATGGTAACAGACGGACAGTTGTTAGTTTGATTTATTTACACCACACGACTATTCTGTTTTGTCGTTCAGTTACATAATGTGTGCTATTTTAGTTTTATGTCATTGCCATGCGCGAAAAAGAAAATAATAGCATGTTTTGAATGAAAGCAGATCGAAAATGTGACGTTGGGGGAATCGTCATCATACAGTGACGTCATACTAAAGCTCTGGTAATTATGCAAAGAAGGCAAAGCATAGAAAGGTATATCGAGTCAGCCTGTTAGTACGCCAGTAGTCGGCGTAGTGTTAATATCATCACGTCTATTCCAGATTATTGGAGTGCTCTAAAACGCGTTTACGTCTTGCTCAGTGTGTGTACCACGTTGTTTCCACTCGACAGGACTCGAATACGAAAACAAATGTGCAGCTCACGACAACTTCAAGAACTTTATATCGTTCATTCGGGTTCATGTATACAGATATCAACTTGATGAACCTTTCTGTGGAACATAACTACTCTTGTATCTATTTACTTGTCAAAGGCAGAAAACTTGTCATCTGCGTCGGCAGCTTAGAAACATCCATTCGGAAATTAAATACGGTAGGTTGCCTGTGATTTTCCATTTCCAAAGCGCCAGCGACAAAATTTCGCCTGAATAACAACAATTGCGCATTGGCGGCCTTCAGTGCATTAAAGAATCCTTTTTCCTGTAGGCGCTATCAAACGCTAGTGTACAGCTCCTAGACGCTTTTGAAAAATTGTAACAGGTTTTCCGAAGTGTTTTTACAATCACTTTTAGTTCACCCTCCATTCCCCGTCAGGAAAAAGTATGATTAATTTTATGGTATTTTAGATTTTTTTTGCCAGCATGAATTCATGCAGTAGGGTAGGGCATTTTTAGTTTTTGTTAAAATAAAAGATACAACAGAGATACGCCGATTTATGAACAGCAACCCAGTTAGTATGTCTCGTGGATACCTCAAAGTGTTTCCCAATAGCACCAGTCGTAGGCAACCTGATTGTAATATTCAGCCAAGCAATCAAACGATCGATGCCACGCTTTCTTTAGAAAATAAATGTAGACAGTAGCTGTGTATCTAAACATATTCATGTTTATCTTGGAAATTAACTCGCGTGTATTCGATGGGTTAATAGGAAATATTTTTAGCATTCCCTTGGTTGGCTGATTGTTTTCATTTCACGGTTTCACACCCGTAGTAATGAGAAAACAGTGTCCATCCAATTGCATCTTTTAAGCACAACTAAAAAGCCAATAGGGCTCTGGATAACGTTACTTATTAAAACAGACTTCGTTTCATGAACGGGCATGTGACACCGTCGATATGGATTCACTGTAGTGGACGTATGCACATATGATTCGCGCCATGTCGTATCAATTAAAGTCATAACTGTTGTGGTATTTCCTTTGCATATTTCAGGAAATTACCCACTACTGATATACTCGTTCTTATTTAGCGCCACATCGGCAATCATGCATTTGCCGCTCATCCAATTACATTACAACATTCTTTTAAAGCGGGGTGACCGTCACTTTTGTTTCACCAGGGGTATTCAGAAGGAGTCTTTTTGTGTCAAACTCTTTAACTAAAAATAGGGCCATTGTTTATCGATCGAGTTCGTGGTCGTCGTTCAGGCTATGTTCAACAAGGTCTTGCCCACTAACACATGCACACAGTATGCGACCAAGAAAACCACGACCAATTAGTCTCAGCTGAGACTCAGTGTACCAATCGATCAAATTTACCCAGGCTTCTGAAATTATACCCGTTTGTCCGATTTTGGTCACGTAGTAGAAACGAAACATGAGTTTATCTGGAGACTTTAATGCAACTATACAATCCGTTCCACATCACTGGTAGATCTGTTTTCATATCGTAATTTCACGGCAGACATACATCTGATGCGAGAGTGTTTATTTTACATCAATACAGTGATCATTATGGCTCACACAGAATGCATCCCCTTGTGTGATTTGCATAATAATAACCCGGGGCAATACAATGATCCCTGTTGATTCTCGATGTCGTTGTCAGCCTGAGTGTAGTGCAGCAAACCAATCTGATTAAATCAGCTTTGGTGATGCCCTCCTTTTGCAACTCGCTTAGACGTCTCTACGGGAGACAGGGTAGATGTTAGGCAAGATTACTGGTGACTGACTGCATGATTTGTAAATTTGGTACTTACAGATTACTTAATTGTTGTCGACAACTTTGATGTAGTGTCTTGTACCTGTCCGAACCAGAATGGTAACCTTCATTCGCCACAAGCAGTTGACCTCTAGGCCTACTTATACATAGCTCCCACTATGGTGAGTTCGTCCTATATTCTGTTATCTCATAAAAACATCCGTGGTCATCATCATATTATTATTTTTAGTAATTGTTGGTAATTAGCGGCGATTTAAGGACTGAAGTGTAATCATCTACTTAATCCATAATGTTCAGTCGACTGTTAAATATCTGAAGACCAAAAAGAGCCATTTTGAACTGCCGAACATTTCTCAAATGATACTAAATTGTGTCATTTTTGAAAATTTCTCAAAAAAAGATCGCTAGATGTGATCATGAAACCAAATCGTGTCTACTTTGTAACGAAAACAGCCATAGGCAGACACGTAATTAGTTGCATTAATAATAATAAATTGACGAAAAAACCTACCATTATTACAAGGAATGTTATTTTAGAAACTCGCGGGTATGACATTACTATACAATTCAATGACTATTTGATCATGGCATTGATTAGGTGATTTGAACAGAGAGAGAGGTATATAGTGTGAAACTATGTACTTAAACACTAATACTAAATATTTACATTGTAATAGATACGTTTCAATTGTTACCTCACGAACAACTGAATCTCCTCAATGTTGTAACCGTTAAGCTTATCTGTACATGGAGGTATGCCGAATGATTTGTCGAGTTCTTCGTCCAGGGAATTTTCTGAGTTTTATTACTGCCAGTCGTATCATTTCGCCGCCTTAGATAGTATCGATGGATTAGTTATAACTCACTGCTTTCAACAAACACGGCAATATTGCACTCGTCAAGTAAAATATTTGTTATTCAAGGCTGCTGGATGCGGGCCACCACAGCTCAGTAGGACATGGATTTGCTGATGTTAATCACAGTTATTACATCATATTTAGTCACGGTACGAGGTACAGACAATTTGCTTCATGAATAGTGTACGTGGTTCCAGAAAAGAGTCAGTTACTATAATTACATAGTACTTGAATTTTGGTAATCTGAATGTAGTGTATTGTTCTTGTTCTATCACTAGTTACCCACAAGACCGAAGTTGGATTCACGGACTCGATAGATCGTTGCAAAAATTAGAACCAACCATTGGACACGTTAACAATCATGGAATCGACTACTATGAATTTGAGTATCAACAAGGCAATGCCTTACGCCAACGGTATGCCCGTCGGTTCCGAGAACATGATGACTTCATGGACAACATACGTTACTCTCAATCCACCACTGACAACCAGAGATGCGGTCAATTTAACGAATGTGACCGACTACACGGAGGAACCACCTGCTATGCCATCAACACTATTTATTATATTATCCACCGTTGCACTGAGTATCACCGTTCTACTTGTCATCTTTGGCAACATTCTCGTACTATTGGCTGTTGCATTAGAGAGATCACTGAGGACAGTCACACACTACTTTATTGTAAATCTTGCAGTGGCCGATTTACTATTAGGAACAACGGTTTTACCATTCTCAGCAACTTATGAGATTATACCGTATTGGCCATTTGGACCAACATTTTGTGATATATGGGCAGCTGTTGATGTTTTATGTTGCACAGCGTCCATCAACAGTTTATGTGTGATAAGTATTGACCGTTATATAGGTGTAACAAGACCACTACAACACAATCTTATAATGACCAAAAGGCGGGCATCCATAATTATTGGAATTGTATGGCTATTTTCAGTGGCGATATCAGCAGGTCCGTTATTTGGATGGCGAGAACCAACAAAGGACCCCCATATCTGTCCGCTAACCGATTCGTTAGATTACGTACTTTTTTCCGTTGCCGGCTCTTTTTATATCCCACTAATTATTATTTTGGTTCTATATTATCGAATATATCGGGAAGCCATCATACAAACCCGATTTTTAATGGCAGGAGAGAAGACAGGGAAAGGTAAAAACGATGTAACACTTCGAGTTCACACTTCTCAACAGAGAACGGATGGCAATCGGAGGCCCCGGCAGAGTGCAGAATCAAACTCCCCCATCATGAAAGGTAAAAGCAGGTCCCTCTCAACTGGACTGGCATCAAAATTGCAAAGATTCAACAAGGAGAAAAAAGCAGCCAAGACTCTTGGGATAGTCGTCGGTGTGTTTATCGGCTGTTGGCTGCCTTTCTTTCTACTTTTGCCAATAAGTGAGTATACTGAATTTCCTATTACTGTGTCTGTCTTTCTTCTATTACTCATTTCATTGTACGTTCACGTCTCGTTTTAATATCCCACAATATCGGACTCCCACAAATCATAGACCATTTGTTGAAATCGCTCCTAGTCAAGCTTCCGGCTTCAAATGCTACGTCCCAGTGGAAATAATCATGAAATTGTCGCTATTGGGCCTAATGAACATGCGCGAGGAAATTCAATCCAGCTATATTAAGTGAACATTCCATCGTGATCAAAGTCTATTTTGTGTTTTTCAATCTAAATTCAGAGTTTTGTTTCCAAGTGCAACCACGCTATAATTATCTTCGCTATAGATTCCTACCCCGTAAATAATAAGAGAGTAAATGATCTCAAAAATATGATTAGACCCGGAGTTATTTTTCCTTTATATCTTCACGTCGAGTCGAGTTGAGTCGAACCATAAATATCGTCTGGATGTCAATTCACATTTCTACAAAGTGAGCGATCAAAACGTTTTAGTCCCTGAATAAAAAGGGTGATGAACGTTTAGAATCAAACATTTAATTGAGTTTATATTTAACAGCTCGTGAGTGATATTGCTGGTCCAGAAACACTGTATTTAAGTCCGATGACCGTTGTAGTAAATCGTCTCAAGACATGATAAAAAGTCTCATCTTCCGGTCAAGATGATCAAATTTAAACATACAACTATGTATATGAAGATATTATTTATTACAATTTTTTTCCGGAAGCAATCGTTTTAAGTAGACGAGCGCTGTATGGATTCGGTGCCATTTATAAACACTTGGGGGCGATTAGACAGAACATGCACATCGACTGATAAGAGAGTATTTAATTGTGTCCCCAGTCCTCCAAATGCATTACTATCCCCACCTCAATCAACGACTTATATTAGATTTTACAATGAAGTAAAAAAAATTGCTTCATCGATTTTGCTATGTAATCTCATTACTAGTACCATTAATTATAATTATTCATCTAATATTTTCAGCAAATAATGCATGATATACGAAAATGACCCCTTAGTACTGTAATTTCGCAGCAGTGTTCTAGACATGAAAAAGTATCACTCAAGTATTTCACAATCATTTCAAATCGACCTATATCCAACGAGACAGAAATCTACTCTATCATTCGTCAAGTTGCTCTCTGATTTCCCAATGTCTGGTGTAACGCACCCTTTAAAATCATGAACATGCATTAATCTCTTTCACCAATTGATTTACTGTATCCAATGCATGCCATTGAAACGTTTAATTAGGAGAAATACCATGAAATCAAAGACACTAACCATTCGGTAATTATGAGTGACACGTCGTGAATTGAATCAAATCAAACTGTAGAACGGGTGTATTGATAGTATATACAGATCACATAAAACTGTCATGTACCCGCATTCGTGAAATAAAAGTCTGGAATGTTTTTATACACCCGTTCCATGCAGCCCTTTCCTTATACAGCTGACCTCATAGTGACCTTGTCATATTCGGAGCTTATTTGCACTCTCTCCACGGGTTTCAATTTGTATTGTAATCTTAGTCCTGAAGCAAATTAACTGTCGTAATGGTATACTTCAAAAATATCACTGGACGGATGCATATCTTGCGTACGATACTGGGATGATAAGTTTTATATCTTTGTAATCCTACCGTACGTGACTTCCGGTCTAACAAATAGTTTCCTTCTTAAACGATAAAGATGGAATCTGACGGATGGAATGATTAAGTATATCCATCAAAATAGTATACGATGAATATAGAAACTATTAATCCGTAAAGAAGACATTAAAAGCCCCAAATCGTTGGATTTCAATATAGTACTATAAATCAAACAGTTACCAAATCGTTTTCTTTTATGCTTTTGACATTAAAGAGGACGCAATGTGTTTCATATGAAGACGGTTGAGCTTAGCGATGATATTTAAACATTACTAACAATTATAATCAAACATGGGGAAAGGACTAAAACACGTACGACTTATGGGTACATACATACATACATACATACATACATACATACATACATACACACACACACACACATACATACATACATACATACATACATACATACATACATACATACATACATACATACATACATACATACATACATGATGGATGTGTGTGTGTGTATGCATGCATGCATGCATGCATGCATACACACACACACACATCCATCTATACATCCATCCATCCGCCAGCCATCCAACCAGTCATCCAGCCATCCTCCACCTATCCATCCAGCCAGCCATCCAGCCATCCTCCACCTATCCATCCAGCCATCCATCAACAAAAGCCATCCCGGTATCCGTATATGTTTCTAATTTTTGGTTTCTAATAGCCATGTGAAATTGAAATTCCAAACAAAATGAGATTTCCAACGCAAGTTCAAAATCTATATTAACCGATCCGACATTACAATTTACTTGGTATAATTATAGTATTACAAGTCTCGGTGTATTGATTTCCAACGACGGCGCTACCCATGGCTCGTTTAGAATTGATGACACACCAACGAGTTATTAGCACATTTCGAAGCTTTTGTGATATACGCGATCGTAACAAACATTATAACCGTCAAAATTAATGTTATAGTTTCATTAGACTAGTGTCATTCAAAATCCGTTAAATCCATTTTTCAATAGTACGAAGTTTATCATTCTTGTAATAACAACACTTCGTGGTGACCGGGATTTAGATGTGTACACAGTATATTGATTTTACTGCTCCTGTGATTACACCATTTGCAGTAGGTATTGAGTAGTAACGAGAAGTCGCTATAAAAACAATGCGCTGGTGTTAAACACACACACCAGAGTTGCAAATGCTGTATTTCTTTTTACACCGAATGCACATGTATGATACCATGGTAACCGCGTCAGTTGGATATCACAATCACGAGTACGTCAACGCTTTTTGACTGGAAGATTACATTTTACAGGGGACAACGAAACTTCGTTAGTACTGTAAAAAATAACAAGAATAACAAACAAACAGACAGACAAACAAACAAACAAACAAAGAGACTGCCATTCTGTACTTTTCATACAAAGGCATATTAAACGTAATATAATATGTTAATCGTTTTCTAATATTTCATCGCATTATCAACTGGACTGTTGATGTCTGTCATACTTTACAGCCGTTACTGAGGAATAATTCAGACGAAATGTACACATAATTCATTCAGGATTACCTCGGCAAATAACATTTTATATACAATATCGATTAGATGGTGCAATTTCAGATGTTTATTTGATGTATAGTTGAGATAATACGCAAAAGTTCATGGTAATTGGTCAAGGAAAAAGTGTGCACTTAATACATGTACGTAAATCAAAACATAGTGTCAGCTACATGTGACGTATGTTGAGTATATACCCAGTCATAACTCATAAATACTGTCAGCACATCCTCTATTAGTTAATGCATTGGAGCATAGCAGACTAAAAGTCAATAAATTGCAGTCTTTATCAAGTCACGATACTTCATTTTAAGTACTTAGAATGTCGACTTTCATTCAAAACCAACTATCACCTTACGTCATTGGCATACACATACACTGTATACACACATACATACATACATACATACATACATACATACATACATACATACATACATACATACATACATACATAAATACATAGACACATACAGACAGACAGACAGACAGACAGACAGACAGACAGACAGACAGACATACAGACATACATACATACATACATACATACATACATACATACATACATACATACATACACACACACACACACACACATACATACATACATACATACATACATACATACATACATACATATATACATACATACATACATACATACACACATTATGTAGGGTTACTTTCGTCCATTACTATACAAACAGAACTGCATGTATCACATATTTCATCATTCATTCCAATTACACGAAGTTCAGGTCATTCCAATGACCAATTTCCCTATACAGAGTTGATTAAGTTGTCAGCATACTTGAGGAACATATGAAAAATTGCGTTTTTGAAATCGATAGCTTTTGCAATATGCCAGGGTGATAGGTCATACTCTTATTTTCTCTATTTAGGCACTGCTTACTCATGGCCGACTCTGATATTTTATGCCTCGTGCATATTGCCATAAGTAGATAAACTCAATTTAGAGGAACATTCGCGTGAGACCTCGGAATATTTACTTGTGTGGTTTTAGCTCAATTTAGAGTTCAACACACGCTGCGTGATAATTCTGATTTTTGCATATTTTGTGTGAATACTGACATTCAAATCACTTCTACTCAATGAAAAGCGACCCATTCAATGATACGTCACCGTGTTCACTTGTCGTGTTCGCTAGCGTAGTGTCTGTTAATCACTATATAGTTTATCAAAAATTCCTAATAATGTAACAAGCAATAACCTTTTAATTCTCAGTTAATTGACCACAAGTTTGTAATCATCACATTTTGACCGACATCGTATTTTCATAATGAAATATATGTTACGAGCATATCTTCGACATTTAGCACATCACACTGCAATGGCAGCACAATGCAATCAACAAATCAAATGTGATAATATAAAGATGTGATGTACTGCATCTTTGAAAATATGCCACGTTAATTCGTTGATGGTACAAACGTTTGCATGTAATAGTAAGTGGGTTAAAAATACTTCGAAGTAGTTTATCTAAGACTATACAATCTTACATTACATGCTGTGATGTCATTTCATATTTCTCTTTATCTATGTTTGAAATTGATATCAAGCCTCGAAAGTACGCTGATTATGAAGAATATTTGCTTCTTTAATAACCCATTCTTCATGAATATCGATTGAACTCTGTTGTAGGTTTACTTGATCATAGAAACTTGTATCACATTGACCACCCTGAGCCCTTGTGTCCCTGAAGTACACTTAATCATACGGCCTCGAAAATATAAAACATATCATTCATTCCTTTGTAATTTTATAGATTGCAGAGATAACACTGTCATTACAAAGGCATTTGGTATTTTTCTGAAGGTTTTGTCAGTGTAGAAATATCATTGCATGACAGTCATCTTCATTCAAATGACGTTTTAGAAATCGAAGTTAACTGTATTTTAACTGTGTTGATATTCGGATACTTCGATGTGATTACTACTGTTCAGCAACAACTCAGTGAAAAGTTCTCGATAAAAAAATACATAATTACATTGAAACATACAGTTATTTACTTAACTGAGGGGTATACATTTACTATGCTGACATTACCAATATTTCGGATTGATAAAATATATAGTGACACGTCATACTATTAAAACTGACAGCATGGAGACGTGGGGAACTTAACGTTACTAGGATACGGCAGGTATGGATTTGATTTCTCTTATAATCTCGGTAATCTAGTGTGTTCAAACGTCAATTTCCATTTACCATGTGTTATAAATGGAGTTTCCTTTCATTATCGTAAATGTTACTCCTTCAAAAATGCATGGTTGTGAACAAGTGACGGAAAGAGTGACATAATTAGAAGTGATATACATTGATATGGATATAATGTAACATGATTTTTAGAGATATGGTATCTAGATGATTTTGACAGTAAAATGCGACTTCCCGGCCACTTTATAAATTTGAAAATTGTAAACATTAGTACTAAGGAAAGATCACTTAAGAAGAGAATTAATGTTTGCTTTTTATCGTGTACAACGATTACAAAAGTTTGACAGACGACAAACCACAAAACTTCGATGAATCACCGAACAGTTTCTATAAAACTACCACAATCATTTTTTTTGATAGGTTTGTCATAACATATCACAGTCAACGTTTGATGGAATTATAAGTTGATGCTTGGAGTTATGGTTTTGCAGTATGCTAGTATATCTGCTTATAAAGTACGTATGTAAACTTGTAAAACATTTCATAAAATATTTGTGACACAAAATAGATAAAAAGGTAAATATATGTAAACTAAATTACCCAAGAAATACGTGGCCATAGCCTACACACTGATTTAGGCCATATGTATACCTTTACAAGAGTTTTAAAAAGCCAACACTTTTATTTGAACTCTTGAGATTACGTCTTAGCGTCGTCTTTTTTTTTTGCAACCAAAGAACATTTCATCCGATTCTTATTATTTCGAGAACGTTATCCACAGGGTAATCATGTGCAAAAAATAAACTCTTTTGTTATTTAAATTATGATCACTTCCGCAAAAACTACATACATACCTAAAACGTACCTGCCTGCCTGCCTATCAACCGCAACCTACCTAACTACTTACCTACCTACCTATCTACCTACCTAACCCATCTACGTACTTACCCACCATCCCAAACCTTAACCTACCTATCAACCCTACCTACCTATCCCATCTACCTACCTAGATACCTACCTACCTAATCAGCCGACCCACCTACTTAATTACAAACCTACCTACCCACCTACCCGCCTGCCTACCTACCTAACTTTACCTGACCTTCCTACCTACCTACATTACCCTACCTTCTACCTACTTACCGAAATTTCCTACCTACCTACCTACCTACCTACCTACCCCTGCTACCTACCAATCTACCTACCTACCGACGGACATATCTATCTGGTTTGCCTATCTATCTATCTATCTATCTATCTATCTATCTATCTATCTATCTATCTATCTATCTATCTATCTATCTATCTATCTACAACAAACGTAACTGGAATAAAAAAATGTATTACGTCCCCTAAGATTCCGATTTATCAGGAAATGAAAAGACGCATTGCACATTATTTTTTTCCATATCAAGATTATCATCTTACCTCGTTTTACCAGCTGCTGGAAACACAACTTAATAGAAAATACAGACTTTTTTTGCATCTGTATGCTTAATATTCTAAAGCCAACTTTACGTGTGCGTCGAGGTTCTATTCCATATCACTTTCATTTCCTATTGAGTTCCTATCTGAGGATTATACCTAATCACGTGACAAGACTTTGTTGTGTCTACCGCCTGCCTTTTGTGAATTCGATTTTCACTTCGAAACCTGCAACTTACTTAAAATCAAGGTCGATCTAAGTCTATCCAACATAACACAAAACCTTTTATACAAGAATAATTCCCCTCTCGTATATAAATTCAACAGGAAACTCATCATAGAAACTGAATACAGCAACATCGGCATGACGTAGTCTTATTTCATCTTCGACGAGTTTCTCTAATGGTGCGTACAGTTTTATATGGAAACAAAATTATTTCGGCAATAAAAAACAACTAATTACGTAATTGATATGTAATGAGTCTAATTTATAAGAAAGTGATATATGTCTACAACGGAACAGTATTAGTAACTAAATTGTCGACATGGCAAATCGATCTATTGCTGTTACACAGTGTCTTAGCATAGAGACAATGGTTATATAATGGTCTAGGGAAAGGTTATTTTTATAGCAGGCACTTAAGGTCTTCGTATGTCTGGTCGATCAAGCTTTATGGCCATTGATTGCAATGACATTACGCTTTTATCATGTATCCGCAATATGGTTGTAAAAACGTTCACTATCAGTTTTCAAAGTGCCTTAACTTTGACAGTACAACAGCGATGCTATGCGAAGGTCGTTTTGTGCCCCACCATGCTTCTCTGTGTATGATATATAAACAGCATTGACACCATTCTACTATATTTTAGTCGCGCCTTTGAAAGATGTCGAATCCGCCTTCAGTCTCCGGAGAATCTTTTGAATTCAATTGACTTCCTTTTCTGAAAGAAATCTCAACGTTGCTTAATGCTCCCTTTGGGAACGGCAATAGACGCTTCGCTTATTTACAACTACATCTTCTAGACGAAAACAATCTCACAGCAACGTTTTTTTTAAGCAACGAGGACAAGCACGCTCACTTCAACAAAACTGCGTAATTTGTAAGCAACACTCGACGTATGAAAAGATTGCTCAGTTTATAAATATCCCTTTACTGTAGTGAAGTGGGTCTTTCAACAGGAAACTCCCTCAGGGGAATCACAGATATAGCGACTTAACAAAACAAAGATTATTCGTACAGACAATAAGTATAGAGGCATTGCATATGTATAAAGCATGTCCATGAAAAGAATTGCAAAGCAGTTCTAATCTTACGCAAGTCAAGCAATTCCCTCGTTTAAATCTATGGTAACTCACACCTGATGAAAGAGTTTTAAGAAGGTAGATACAATGTTTGTGTTGGTTTCTTGTGAGTTTGACAGTACTCTCCAGACAATGATCAACTATTTGGGTACTTGGTAATGTGTCTTAAGATCATTACGTAATGCACCGATTTGTGGATGAAATGCACCTATTTGCGTAAATTACAATGTTATCATGGGTGTATACTTCAGGTTTATAGTTTTTGACCGTCAGTAACCATGATAAAGGTCAGCGGTACCAATCCAGGTCTAATCTTGACGTAGAATAAAACATATATTATTGCAACATAAACAGATATTGTTTAATTATTCTGAGATTTGTTTTCATTTTAATATATATATATATATATATATATATATATATATATATATATATATA
Organism: Glandiceps talaboti; assembly: GCF_964340395.1. NCBI lineage: Eukaryota > Metazoa > Hemichordata > Enteropneusta > Spengelidae > Glandiceps > Glandiceps talaboti. The sequence goes on along the minus strand of NC_135563.1, from coordinate 16,716,212 downwards.
TATATATATATATAGTTATATATAGTTATATATATATATAGTTATTCATTTATTTCATCCAATAGAAACTTCTTTTAGTTTTAACTTAAGAGAGCATCAAGATAATTATAGCAGAAAAGATCGACGAAACAGGGAGAATAGATGAAAAACAAAGGGTTAAGTAGTTCAAACCTACCTACCTATACACGTATACGCATCTATCAACACGCCCACCCTCTCATCCACATACATACATACATACATACATACATACATACATACATACATACATACATACATACATACATACATCCTTACCTACAACAGGTCAAAGAAAAGGACAAAAACACTTGCACAAAGTGGTTAAAACAAAAATGATTGACAATAAACGACCTCTAAAGTTATTCTAGACTGTACGCTAAGAGGTGATTAACGTATTAACTATAAGGTAATAATATAAATTATCTAGTCCGATTAATCTTTTAAAAGTAAAGAAATAATGGATCAAATCACGGAACATAATAATCAAGGTGTGATAAAATATAAGCATAATCTGTAGTCCCAAACTTTGATGTATATTTCGCACAACGAGCATGTCATATTGATAATTAATCCTTTCAACAAATACTGATGCACACTAATCAGTAAATGTTATTACACAATGGGTAGCAAGGTTTTGATCTCTCACAGTCTCTTTTGTGCCAGATGATTGAGAGGCAGTGCAAGGGCATATTCCTAATAGATTAATAACAAATCGTGTACAATTGCCTCTAGCAAGATTAGACTCCGCAGAACAGCTATCGACAGCAATATTCAAACAGGCAATGTAGCGTTCCACAAAGTTGATTATAAACGCCGATTCACTAACATTTCGCTCAAATGCTGTCTTCTGCTCAATTACTTGGCTGAATGAAGAGACACGATCGTAAAGATCGCTCCCTTGTAATATCGGTGGGCAGACGCCATGTATGAATAGTATACAGTGTATTACTAAGTAATCAAATCATCCATTACGAGTCCTAATAAATAAATAGTCCACTTGCAGTCAAGCCACCAAACTTCCTATGACACGAAAACGGACTAGAACGTCAGGAAACGTCATTGATTAACCCAGCTGACACATAATCTAAGGAAAGAAGCTTGTCACTTAAAATAGTCGAGCAAAGATTTGCCACCTCTCACTCATTAATGCGGTGAAAAGGTCGCTCTCGCATTGAACTTAAGAAAAAAATGCTCCGCCCCATTTACACAAAACAACTCTCCAGGGTTGTCAGTTAATAATTAGTGCAATCACTTTCCTTCCTGTCCATGTCTCTTTCCCTTGTAACATGAGATAATGAAACACTCTTTCTATACGGCTGTGTTTTATCATCTATTACATCGTTTGTTCTCACGATGATCCTAGTAATAACACCACAAACGCCGTGTAATAAGGGCAATATAAAACGTGAAAACAGAACTATCATCAAATATTGATTGTTATCAATTAGATTTTCTATATCTATATCAAATCACAAAATATACATTTGAAGAAAAAACATACCCATAACACAATTAACTAAACGTTATAGCAGTCTTGTAAATTTTCAAATATGAAGTCTTATTACCTTACGTACCTAAACGGACAATTTAGTTCGACAAACGATCTTGTTTCTTTTCAGTCTTTTTCTCCTATTGCAGTATTATGTTGAAAAGTATTTAATATATGCAGAATATCAGGAAATGGGGCTGTTACATGTGTAAAGTGTTGCTCCTTCGGCCCTTCATCCCTCAAACGCACTTGTAATCATTATGCTGACTATATGACTATAGTACTAATAAAAACATTCATAATGTTTGACAAACTGGCGAAGGTTGTGAATTCATAGTCACGAAATTGTTATAAGAAGAAGGGGGCTTATAAACTGTGTTACATGTGCCAAAACAGATTTTAAATACGCCATATACATTGTACGTACTGTCTGAGGAAACGGAGTCTGTTTCCATGGTTACCCCATTCGTCATTTCAAGCATTCTGCCAACACGAATAAACACAATGGGCGAATGCTTTCAGTAAACTCAAAGCCAGAAACGGATGTAAACTGCGGATACACATATAGCAGGTAGTCTATTAACTTAGTTTATAACATCATATCGAAAGTAAATGTATCCACAGTGATTGTGTTGTTTAAATGAGGCAGACTATTCAGCGCTATGAACAACTGACACTTTATCTTATAGGGAGTTTTCCCTCAATTTACCACGAGTTTCTATGGAAACTTATGCCAAGCTGTATGCGCATATTGATCATTATTTACGCATTCAGAGCAATTAAATGAAAAATCACTAAAGTACACTTCGAAATGAATAGTTTTATAAAGAGTTTGCTATGAACAGATAATGTCGAGTATCCGAAATATATGAGTGGCTATTTTAGTTCTAAACGCGAAGTACCAAAATAAACCATTTCTATGTAATACGTTGTGACTAGACTGTTCGTAGTTAAATCTACGCATATGCTCACGTCTTTTTACTCTTTGCCTTGATATGTCGACTAATACTATTGTATGTGGTTACCTCAATTTAAAGCATATGGTGTTATTTATCCTTATGTTATGAGCAGCAGCTGTTAAAGCTTTACTAGTAACTAGTTGCAAATAGAACATTTTTTTTTAAATTTATTCTGTTAGGTACAATAACTTTAATTACTCATAATATCATACACAGTGAACAGTATTTCATCACCTTTATATAAACGTATTTTTGTAGCTGTATATACGATATATGAAATCAAATCGAATTTTGGGTCCGCACCCAAAAATCAGCGTCTTCAATGACCATCACGATTACAACCGGATTCTGTACTGTTTACGGATAACATGAACCAATAACATGAACCACTGCTTAACAAATACAATGTCTAATTATTGGTATTTTAACAATTTTCAGTGAACATGTTGTGGTTGTCTGATCGACAAATGATACTCCAGTTACACAGTACAGTTTTAACATGGTGACAGATTAAAAATAAAGCTTTCACCCAAGATATAAACCTGCCAATACACTACCTATAGATAATGTTGACCACTAATTAACAGATACAATGTCTTATTATAAATAATTCATAAATCTTTAGTGAATATATCTTTGGTTATTTGATGGAAGATATCCAAGGTTCAAATGATTCAAGTGGTACCACGATTTACGAACATCGACTGCTATTTGTGCTAAGATGCGCCGTCAGTTTAAAACAAACAATTATGTATGAGCCTCGCCAATACACACACTCACACTCTCTGTCTGTTAGCCAGTCAATCTTTCAACCAACCAACCAACCAACCAACCAACCAACCAACCAACCAACCAACCAATCAATCTGTCTATCTGTCTGTCTGTCTGTCTGTCTGTCTGTCTGTCTGTCTGTCTGTCTGTCTGTCTGTCTGCCTATCTTTGTCTATGTGTGTCTCTCTGCCTGTCTCTCTGTCGTCACTGTCTATCTATCTGTCTGTCTGTCTGTCTGTCTGTCTGTCTGTGTCTGTCTGTCTGTCTCTCTCTCTGCCTGTCTCTCTGTCGTCACTATCTCTCTCTCTCTCTCTCTCTCTCTCTCTCTCTCTCTCTCTCTCTCTCTCTCTCTCTCTCTCTCTCTCTCACTCTCATATAGTACTATAATATCTATAGTATAATACAAAGTCATCGTATCGTGCATTTTTCTAGAAAATGCGAAAAGTCTTCAATCCCAATGACTCATTGCAGCACTATGGTATCCAATCTTTATGTTGACAGAGTTGTCAATTTGATATTCTATCTGACTATCATTTTGAAACTCAGCGGAATACTCAAACACCCTCTGTTAAAAGGCAAGGGTCAAGTCACTGATGCAACACATCTAAATCCTTCATGCTTGAGTTTCATAAACTTTTTATGTAGGGAAATTTGATATTGATGCATTTTTCAGTACCAGCGCAGGTTCTGTCCATTGTTACGTCGTCTCCACATTATGTATTTATCACATGCACCATTCGTGTTTGCCGTTAAATATCTCAGCCGTTGCATTGCCTAAGGGCAAGGTGTTATTATCAAAAAGTGAGAGATTAAAGCATATGCTGTTTATTATACACAAATAAATAAGACCAGTAAGGCTGTTACGAATACCTTTACATTTAAACACAGCATCCAGGTATACTCTACAAATATCCACAGATTAAAGACACCGCTTGTAATAATTGCGTACATATGGTTTGTGCAAAAACATATGGAAAATTGTTTCGAGCACGAGTGAAAAACAAGGTCGCGTGATTGTAAAACAGTGTCTGATTCATAGGCAATATTGGTTGACCCCTCAAAAACAATTATATCGATGAAAATGCAATCCGAGTTTAACTTTTACCATGATTACCGGTATAGTAGAGGTCAAACAAATATGGTATACTGCATGCAGCAAAATAAAAACCATTTTCTTGAAAATCTGACAAACAACGCCATTTCTCTGGTATGATATTAAAATAAGGGGAAAATCATTTGCGTTTTTATAGTAGAGAGAAATTGTACAACATTATGTGTTTAACACTAGCTACTGGGTTTGATCAGTGAATAAACGGAGACCAGTTCAACTACACAGAATGCACTCTGCGTAGGAAGGCACAGGAGTTTGATATGAAATAACATGATCTTGCTATGAATTTGATTGAATTTTAATCATTTAATTCAACGTTTCGGTCCTGCTCAGAGAACCTTCGTCATGAATCTAAACAGGAATAAAATAAGAGCGGATAATAATTAAGATGTAATAAATCCTTATGTTATATTTATAGAACGGAAAGTACATGCAAGTTTGAAACGTCGGAATGTGCTGGCAGAAAGAACGAGGAGGAACACGCTAAATAACAGTGAAAATAGCTAGCTTCTATGAATATGATTACTTTATCTAAGAATTGAAACACTTCAACGTGTTTCCAAAAATCACGATTTGTATTGGCCTGCAATCATTGTATTAATCAAACTGAACGTAATAAAACACGACACATTATTTAGCCAAATTGTCCTCATGAAATCGACTAACCTTAAAATTTTAAAAAGCTAAAGCAAATACTTATTGTCTGGTATGTTGGCAAGTATGCTTTTGTCGACAAGTGATCGATACAGTAACTACACTTTAAATGGACACATTTATTCATAAATGGACTGTCATTACGAAACCAAATTGAGCATATTTTAGCAGCACGTGACTACCACTTACCATGGTAATTGTTCCAAACAATAAAAACATTCAGTGTGAACACTTTAGCAGCAAATAATTTGATCGATATGAAGTAATGCCCTTACAATTTTGTATCATTACAAAGTGTGACCCCATTTCTATATTGTAAAGAGTTATTTTCTGTTAAGTTCTCTTGTTAATATATTTGTGTTCATTGAAGTAACTTTTCGTAATCGACGTGATAATACTGTGTACTGAGTACATGTTTTACGTTGAGTAGATTCTATGCCAGAGGTACGGTGTTGTCGCGATTATCGTGTACGCATTTGCAACAACGGGTTAAAATTCAGTATTTTTTAATTTGAAATGTTCGTATAATTATGTGTTCCTTCTCAGTATCTGTTTCTAAATAATAGCTTACCAATTACATGGCTTAGCACTCAGAAAAACAAATGCCTGGATACTAGTATACAGATACAGCAAAAATAGACAATGGAGTCACTTGATATTCATCATTGACCATTGCACTTGTGTACAAGCTTTGATTCTATGACATGAAAGTATATGCTTCTACGTTTGCTTGGTGTCCACGGGGCCATGATACTCTAGGTCCTCGGCGATTTACGTAATGAAAGTTGGCAGGCTATACAACCAATATTGAACTTACATCAACATAGGCATAAGAGTCTAACAAACCCGTGTCTATATTTAACAGCCAGGTACTTACGCCCACTTTAAAGCAGTTCAGGTTTGTCCATTTTATATGGTCCTATGTTCCTTTGTTACACAAGGTAATTCATGCGTGGATATTGATTGGTTACGTATAATGTTAACAAGAATGGTTGTTTTAACTATATTGGTAGTAAACAGGTGCTATATACATGTAGTCAGTGGCGAAAACGCAAACAAAGTGAAGGGGACTGAATAGTGAATGATTGTATCAATTACAAGGGGGGGGGGTACAGTGTTTAATCTTTAAGTTGAAACCATAAATCATAGATTTCAATCTTAGTTGTATATAACCAATGATATAAACGTGTTAATTTTTCGGATTTAATGACGCTGGTCAACAGCGAATATTTAGCAATTTAATAATATTTACAAATTACATTTCAATGCACAATGTGATTTGAAACACTGATGTGAATAATGTGAATACGTCTGTATATAGACAACTAAACATGACTGTCAAGACAACCCAGAACAGAAGGAATTAAGAATGTTTTTTATCAATCAGATTTGCTTGAAGAGATTCATAAATCGTTGTGAATTATCTCATTCATATAACATTTACCCTCTCAAGGTTAAAGAATGAGACATCGAATGAATATTTCCCCTTAATTTCCCATAAAATTCATATGCGGTCCTTTTGAATAAGAATAATTCAAACACTAATTTCCATTGCATGTTTATAAACGTGAGAACGTTTTGACAAATAATAATGATTTGCATATCAAAGCATAGTATGTAGAATAATACGCGATATGTGATCATGAAATTGCATTTTTTTGTATGATTTAGGACCAACGTTATTGAACTTTAAGATTGTTTCTGTCTTTATGGAAATGTAATGAATTCATTAGAAGTTAACACTGAGAAGAAGGTATAAATCACTGCATACTTTTCGCGGTTGTCCATTGTATACGAAGACAATGTTGAATAGCTTGTCACTCTATAATCACCGTGAAGAAAATGTATAACCAATGAGAAAATACAAATGTCAACAATATGTCATCGCTATTCGCCGTGTTGCATTGTGTTTTTTACGAGCTTGAATAGTACAATTCCAGAAAGAGTTGAGGGAGATTTTGATGAATATAATTGTTTGTATTTTTGTAAAATAATTGTACACTTTGGAAATCACATTTTATCGCATATCTACAATTAAGTGCCGTCATGTTTCATGTCACACTTGTTCTTTCTAGATCTACCATTGCATAATGAATCAGTAGTTTAGAATATTTGCTCTTCATGAAAGTCTTCTTTTCCCTATTCACACAATCGCCAAAACCTCCCACTACTTCCTTCTTTGATTGCCACCATCTTGTTTTTAGCAGAACTTTTAACTACGCATGCGTCATTTCGTCCTACCATATATGGCTCAGATGTTGTTTGACAATGTTAAAAATGTCTGATGGGATATCAATTATTAGACACTGAGTGTTTTTATAACAAAACTGCACAAAATGAATGGTAGAAACTAACCAAGAATTGGGACTCGATGAAACGTCATGGTTGATGTTATCTATCAAGTATTGACCAAGGCTAGAATATGTAGATCTTTAGAGGTTATTGTGAATGCCGCAAAGAGTTGTATAGTATCTGAATTCTATTTTCACAGCTCGGTTCATGATGCTTAGTTTAAACATTGTACAGTGATCTTTGCCCTTCAGGGGATAATTCAAGCACATCCATTGTATTCAAAAGAAAGGGACGCTAATCGTGAACCCATTCATCCGAAAACTATCCTCTAATGGAATGGGTTTTAATTATAGTGCTGATCACGATAACATAGTCTTAATAATGTAATCAATCCATTAGAAGTACATCTATAATGTATCCATTCGACAGATGAATGTTTGGTATACCTATATCTCGTAGGTTGTTCTGAAATTCTAAAGACAACTTCTAATTGCGATATCATATGACAGTTTAATGTTCGCAATTATACCTGCAGCCTTTTTTTTCTAAGAAAGAAAGCTTATAGTTTCGACCGAATCTACAGAACAATGAAGTAGTCATCGATCGATACTTTTAGCGACCAGACACGGGGTATATCGATTACTAAGTTGTATAATTCCCTAACTAATGAATTACCGATTAAGAGATCATAATGGCAAACCTCCAATACTGAGAATTAAAATGACAGTAAGAAATTGTTGACTATATGTCGGCCATGATATAATCATACATTTGGTGTCACTTTAAACAATGTGAGGAAGACATGTCCTACATTCAAACTCTTAGTTACCTCACGTTTCGGATGGAACACTTGAATGTATACACTAACGAGTTTGCACAATAATTCAAGGGAGTCTTGAATTCTAAACATGCAGTTAGACTGAACCTTAAATGCAGTTTCATTTCATCGGGGTTATAGATGAAGCTCTGCTAGTTTTGAAAATATTAAGATGCTTTATAACAGATAAAACAAGTATTCCACTGAGACAGGAGGAGACGACTGAGTCTTTGATGGTACCGAAAAAATCAGATCCGAAATTAATTGAGATTCTGAACAAGTTGATGCCTTCGTTGACCTTCACAGAGGTGGACATTTAGAGTTATTTTCTCTATACATTCATATCATTGTAAACAATGGATAAAGTCAGAATCAGGTAATGCTGTCATGTAGAAATGATATTGGGGTCAGTAAGCTGGCACTGTCATTAATTTGTCAATAATGTCTTCTTACTGGAGTTCATCTTTAATAATCTCCTGAATAATAGTTCAAACTGAAGATATAACGAGCCTGACGATAAATGTCAGGTCAAAGCAATTAAAGACATATTGTAAAATCTGGTTAGATCAGCTTGAGGACAGTATATTGTATATGATATTTGCCATTTTGTATTTGTTTTTGAAGCGATGCAAACGGGGAATAGTTATTCAGTGGCTTATGGTTTATAAAGAACACCTTCTGATCTATTTTCTGTTTTTTATTTTCTTACAGTTTTTGATATTATGGTGATACTAATGCAACATTTCAAATATCTTGGATAACAATTATTCTTTTGCAGTAATTTCATTTGCAAAGTGTAAGTTTTGAGAGAGATAACCAAAAACTGGAAGATCATGATGTAAAATTGATCACATTTGCCAAGGAATTGGAAACCCAAATCAGAAATATACTATCTTGCATACCGAATAGTAGACTATTTATCATGATCCTTAAAATACCCCCGAAAGCTAGTGGTATCATGAAATCATTGATTCGTCAAAATAACTCATTTAGATCTAAATGTAACCTTATCTCAACAATTTGACCTGCTAAAAACACATATGACTTACGTTAGAACATAGTATATTTGTTTTAGAAAAATAATGTCTTGAGGCTGTGGCGTTCAATTTCAAGCAATGTTCATCATGTTTATATGTTTATTCGACGAAGCATTCCAATGTCCTCTGTGATTCTCTAAATCAACAGAACCAGTGGAATACATTCAATCTTAGTACTTCTGAGGTTGACCAGTATACTGCATGTCCGAAGTAACAAGGTACATTGGGTGTTGCTGATGTGTTTAAACACAGCATACTTAGTATTGATAGTTATGCGTTCTTTTTATCAACCTTGTACATCCTATTTCAAAGAAAACAAAGTATTTCTAGAAACTTAAAAATAAATAGTTCGAGTTATTTGGTATGAAATGGACAATTACGCATTATCATATTCTCTGTAGGTTTAATAAACTTATATATCAACATTTCACAGGAATTTATACCTTTTCATACTACGGTGTGATACCATGAGGTTAAGCCTCCAGTTTGATAGTCAAAAGCACCACCATGTAACATTGTTATCACTTTATACTCAATTATCTATGGTAAATGTTGCCTCCGTGGCGTTTTTAATCCAACTATTCTGTACAAAATTACAAATGTCAGACGATAGTGATCAAACATTGTAAAATGACAAACTTTCTTGTTATTAACCACATGTATATAACAAATATGATTATTTGGTGGTAAACGCGTTAGGTGTAAACGAACTAGTTCGCAAATGCTTGAATCAGCGCTATCTTGATTTATAAACATTACCAACGATTTATAACACAGACATACATTCTGTCGGGAATAAGGTTAATTGTATTACCTACATTGCAGATGGCCAATGTTTAATGTCAGGTAACAATGTTTCTGTCTTGTCTATTGTATGATATACAGCGACCAAATATCACAGGGGAACACTTCATTAGAGTATATGTTCGTAAGTAATCACAGAGGAGCACTTCGGTACCTGTAGCTGTTTAATAATTGAAGAAGATTCTTACTTGAAACGTGACTCCTGTCATAGATGGGGGAATGTCATTAAATAGTAGCCAAAGTACTTTGGCCAATCGCAGAACCCAATGAATGACATGATTCAGAGCATCACTTTGGGAACATTGCATTGTATAGTACAGCGCTGATTGGTAAATTCAGCTGTTACCTGATTTCCGTCTTGTTCAATTAACCAAAATTAATGGCGTTTACTACACGTCGTGCACAACCAATCCAAAATACAGGAAAACAATGTTTTTAAGGATAATGTGAACACGAATATAGCATTGCTTTTAAATCTGAATGTCGAACAACCATCATAACGACAATGATGTATAGTCGACCAAATTGCAAAATTGGTATGGACAGGTTCTTGAGGCCGGGTAAAGGGATTTTATTATGAGCTTTAAATCTCAATGCCAAAGACCTCTATACCTATTTGATCTGGCCACTTCAGTAGATGCTGTGAATTCACACTTGAGTAATCATATAAAGAACAAATTATCTGTATTCATATATATACGTGTACTGCCTTGACTGGTCCTGTAGACACTAATCATTTAAATGTAAATATATCATTGCACGCAATGAAGTTGTCCAAAGAACTTATTGGTAATGGATGTACTTCCACTCTCAACGGGTTCACTTGAGGCATCGTTTAGAGTCATATTAAGGCTTTGTGAAGTAGTCATGGATAAAACGTCTGTCCCATTTCAGTGAAAACTTCCCTACATTAATAACACTGCACACACGCACGCACACACACACACACACACACACACACACACACATACATACATACATACATACATACATACATACATACATACACACACACACACACACACACACACACACACACATGCATGCATACATACAAACTCATATACTCACATACGAGTAAACTGACATGCAACAACACTTTCAAAAAAGTATTAGACATAAACATACATTTGAGTACATACATACATACATACATACATACATACATACATACATACATACATACATACATACATACATACATGTTGTCATCTGCATTTACTACAAAAACGTATTTGCCTGTGTTGCAATCAGTAATGTCAATATATTTCTATACTTTAAATAACATATTTAATACTTCATTTGATCAGAATGATCGATACTTTAAATCTTAGCTGGGTCAGCTCAACAAGATGATTTATTTTGGTCAGTAATGCTCGGTATTTGTTCACGATTTATATATGGATATTCAGTGCAGTAATTGTCAATAAATATTCCCTTTTGAAACATAACAACTACGTTCAAGTCACATGACGCCATCGTATTCTGAATAGTTGTAACAGTTTCTTGATCATATGCGATTTATTTGGGGCGATAGTAATCATCTTGGTATTTATGGGGAAAACTAAGCTGGACTAAAACTGTGAAGTGTTTTTATAACAGGTATCATATGTACCATCCTGTTTGTATTGCTAAAAGCTATACCCAAGCTGGTTTTCATGAATGTTAGCTGCATCACCAATAGTCACAAATGATTGAGCGCTCTCAATGTAAGGCCAAAGCGGTACCTTTCCCAAGTACTTAAGTAAAATGAGTCATGATGTGTGCATGGCATATACACTTTTTACAATTTTTATAGTCTGCATATCATCAGTAGCTGCCAACATAGCCTGTGGTGTGTTAATACTACATCATGTATCACGTATGGTAAATGCTACGTTTTAAGGAAAAAGCACAAGAGACCATGGCCATAGGATGAAGATAAACAGTTGCGTACAATAGTCACGATTCATTGCCATCCGAAGACTTTGTTCTGACATTATGTTTAAAAGATGCACTTCATCCCCACCAAATCGAATTCATAAAACACAATTATGTATAAGTCATGAGAATTAATGGAGACCGTTATCCATACTTAGAAAACTTCTAAAATCTGCATACTAACCATAATGTTTTAATTTCCACAATCACGAAATATGCACCCATTTTATGGTTAAATACACTACTTAGTTCGAATCATTCATTCTTATTCTTATTTAATAGACATGTATTATTACGACACACAAATAATACCAGGTCCTTAGCATGTATCAATATTTCGAAATAATAAGATTTCAGAAAAATGTATAAATTATGATTAATTTATAAATAACAAACTCTTCTAAGTAATGAACGAGCACGTATCTTTATTCTACATGATTTGTAAGTTTCATTTGACGAAGCGAATGAAGCTTTTTTTATATCGCATTAGTCTGTCTTTATACAAATTATCCTGGCTATTACAAAAACGCATAGCTGTTTTCGAATTCAAAATTACTTTTAAGATAAAGACTATGGCGTCTTCAGCCATCCATTTGTCACGAGTCTAGATGTAAAGAGAGTGTTTGATACTGGTATTATGCTTAAATAGAACGACGCAAGGAAAACAAAATTACAAGTATAACGACAGACGTCCGTGAAAAATACAGTCAGTTGACATAAATTGTCAACATTCACCAAAGCAATTCTTTGTACTCAGTAATTGGTTTTCCACCATCTTGTCCGCGCCTTTCACTCACTTTATCCAATTATGTAGTTTAAAGACGTCGACCTAGCTGCCATTTGCCCTGCTGTGACTTTCTCTGAGAGCTATCCACACGTTGTGACAAATCTGTCTTCAGTTAAGAGATTTGATACAGCTGTAACCAACAAAACTAGGTTATACGATACAATGACTCAGAAATTATTTAGAAAGGTATTATACATCTACTGTTCGTGACAACAGATACAATAGCATTTACAATGTTTCTTCAAACCAAGCTCCCCATCGAATGTCAAAAAAACCCAAATAGGCAAGAACATTAGAAAACTCATGTAGATACTATTAGCATTAACGCGAAACCCTTTAAATTTCAATAATTAAACAGTTACAACCTTTAGAACCTGACAAATAGTCATAACGTTGCGTCCTTAAAATATTCTCAATATAAATAGGTATAAATACTCGTCCAAACTTGTACAAGTTTAATCAGAAGCCCTACATAATAAACAACGTACGGTTGTATGGTTGATGGCATATACCTAGAAGTTGAAATGTTCTTTTCGTTGCAAAAATAATGACTGCTAGATGTTGATGATATGCTCTATCTGTACTAACACTATATAACCTGGTGTGACATGTGTCAGGTGGAAAGTATTACCCAGATAAACTATTGTATATCAAAATTCATTATGATATAGAAAACTTGGACAACTGCTGGAGAGAAAATAAGCTCTGCTGCAACTGTGACAATGAGGCTTTCCGTTTTCATTAAGCTATTTGCTTGCATTGAATAGTTGTGACATTACTGTTGCTATACAACCTCTTGTGACATCACATAGCTTTTATCATAGAATAATATGTTGTGGCAGTGCCAGGTTTTTAAGTAGCCATACTTCACTGGGAAATCTACTTATTAATAATAGTTCGCGTGCTAATATCATCTTGTTATTATGTAACACTTTCATATGTAACACTGTTACAGCTCGTGTGCATCATCTTTTTCTTGCATAACATTCTTTACTTAGGATAAGGTCATCTCAACAACGTACGGACGTGCCTACAAATTATTCTGCCAGAATAAAGCCATGAAAACATTTTTCTCATCAGATTATTAACCTTTCATACATTGTTATAAATTCATAATAGGTAATTGTAATTACGTTACTTTCCATTTGTAATTACATTATCGTCGTCCCTCACTGTGATGATGCTCCTATGCACAGATTACCTCAGTACATATTTCTATAACGAAACACCTTTCAGTGCATAAAATTGACTCGTAATGAGATAATGCGGTGAATTGCATTACATAAACTCTAAAGCATGCCACATAATTCCTTACCCATTCGTGCCTGGTAGATATATTTTCTTTTCAGAAGATCGTGTATAGACCAGACGTGCTCGCGAAAGTACAAACGAACCTGAATGATGAGACTGATACAAGTGTCAATACAATTACAGTACCCTTTCAAACAAACCCTTTCAAAGGTTGCAGTAGATCTCTAGAGAAGGCTGTTTTTTTAGATATCTCATTCTAGTTCTTTTGAGGGGAAGACATCAATGTATAGTTGAATAGTAGAACGATTCCTGGGTTTCATTGAATTTGCATTTTTTTCCTCCTGGGATGATATAATTCCTGGTTAAGCATTACGATATCAGGCTAACAGTCAAGGGATAATTTATCTTAATTTACTCCTTTCTGGGGTGTTTAGTATACATCTGAGTGTGTATTTTACATTAAGAAAGTTGAGAAATCAGCTCGTTGAGTAAGTATGCCGTGAATGCTTTACGGGAGATCGACATGTAAAATGCAAAGTAAAGAAACTTTGTTTAACTATTTACAAAATACACGTATTATGCTCTTAGAAATGCAGACTTCATCATGGACTTATTGAAAATAAAATGACAAAGAGTGGTCGCCATGTTTATTTTGCAGTAACCAATGAACTGTATGTTAAATCTATCATCACAGGCTCCATTTCTTTACCCTGCCAAACCCGTCATGGAGCATGCCCTACTAATATGAGACGGTGGAACCTCGAGGCTATGCTGATCGTTCGATTATCAACAACATATTCCTCAATCAGTGACAACATTTTGTCCCAGAGATCGGGAGTCAGAATATACGCATGATTAACACTTCCATTACCTTCGTTAATCATTGAAGAGCGTTTGCTTCACTTTGTTATGGTTTATTTCGTCTTTTCTCTCCTATAGTTCATTTTGAAATGACTGCTAGTTTTAACAACTTGGCACACTGATTAATGTGATTTAACATCACAGTGACCGTGAACAAGGGTACGAACCGTCGCAACACGAAGTTACTGAATGTAATTCTGCGCAAACGTATGCATAGTTGCATTACTTTTAAGACAGACATCGTTCATCCTTAAGACTTATTCACAGACTATGTTTGAACGTTTTTGATTGATCACTGACCCTTGCTTGCTTGCTTAGATATGTAGGACTACGTCATTTCTACTTCTAAGGTGTAATTAAAGTATGAACTCGAATTAAGGTGAGTGGCAAGTGAAGGCAAGAACGGAAACAAAACTCAGATTATTAATAAAAAAGTAGTTATGCCAACGAAATATCATTTCTTTGCATATTAGTTCATACTTATGACGAAAAATGTCTCAATTGAGTATTACATATATATTTAGACAGACAGATAGTCCAATCAAATTTTATGTGACCATATGCAATTAGACAAAGTAGGTAAGGGGTGCGGCTATCAAAGCATGAACGACGAGGGTGGTCATATTTGTGCTTATGATATATATATGTAGATCTTTCGGTAGTGTAAAATTGATACATTATATGTCTTTTCATAGCACGCAATCGGATATTGTTGTCTCTAGCAGAGTTTGTAACATCTAGTATCGATCGTCACTTCATGAACATACTAGCAACTTTAAAGAATTCGTAGTTGAATCACGTTCCGGCACACTTATGTTTTATTTGAACCGCTCAGCTTATGCTGTAAAACGTTAAAGAGTCCCAGAAGTGATATCAAGTACTGAAATACGACCGTGAGTACTATTTGAACGGTGTGCCTATCGAAAAACTAGAAGTTGGGTTTTGCCGTTATCTTGTATGTTTCTAATTTAAGAGATGTATGATCGCCAGTTTATACTTTCTCAGTTGTTAAGACATCTCTTCCGTGTCGAAGAGGCTTTGAGGTAAAGCCGAAGGTCAACTGTGGATCGGTACGCTGTCACGGCGATGAGAAAGTATCCTGGTGCGACAACATGACCGATTACAAATCTTCTAAATGTATTTTATAGTTATGTGGTGTTATTTACGAACGAAGTCATGGGAACATTAATATGTTGTGCGCATTGTATACGAGTATAGCATCTAAAGAGTTAACTACTTCGAATGCAAAATTTGAAAATTGAAGTTTTCCTGTCACATATCAATTGACAATAACCCAATTCACTGACGACAGCGGGAAGCATCGCACTACTTCATGACATCTTCACCTATCAGCATTGCAATTACAAGTTGGCAAGCTGCGTAGTATGGTGGTGACTGTTTGAATATGCCAACCATATTGTACCTACCTCTGTGTAATAGAGAAGTGCGTTGAACCAGCTCGCTTAAAGTACATTGGGGTATGTTTATAGCCCCAACATAAGGTAATTCCAACCACAAAAGATGTGATTTGCAAAATAATAATTTATCTCGCCCAGAAAGAATTATATACTTATTTAAATACTACATAAATCTCATTCTAACAATACCTGTATATCTTATTCTCATGTACGACAAAAACTGTACCAACAGTGCTACATATTTGTGTGTGATCCGGGATTAACATATAACAGTTGTGTCTTTACTTGTCGCTCATACCATAAAATGTACAATTTAACTTTAGTAACATGTTGGACGAGGCTAACACTATTCTGTTTCAGGTAGTTAACTTGTCTGTAATGTAATCCACAGGGTCTCTTTTCTTTGCCATAACCTTGATATTGTAATACATCACTTAATCCGCTTAGACAAGCTTTGAACTTTAAGTATGTCGTTATTCGTTTAATAGTTAGTAGAGTTTCGCTTTTCTATTATATGGTACACGAAGCACGGCTGTGCTACTGGTTCTAAACACTGTATGCAGTGATCTTAAACACTCCCTCTTTCGTGACAATCATTCGATCCTAACGATGTAATATATATGTATATATAATGAGACAATAGGGTGACGTATAATCTATGTAGTGACACTTAGTGACAAATCCCCAATGTACGGTGATGTCACGCGCCAAATACCGTGAAAATAATGAAAATAATTATACTCTTCTGAAAAATATAACACAAAGAGTGCCTGAATGTCACATTCTTGAAAACTGTGATCTTTATCATCAAATCACAATGTCTTTCAGCGATGAAATAATGGTGTGGGGAAATTAGAACGTCTGTGATGTAAATGAATCGCGATTTCTACCGGGGAGACATTGTATAGATAGTTTGACATACTTTTAAAATTTTGTACTATTATGCCTAACATATGATATGTATTGGTATGGATATGTTATCAAATAACGACTTCCTCAACAGCTAATATTTGTAACCCTAGACACCATAGATGGGTTATATTTGTACTTTACGAGTAGTTTATCTAACGCTTTTAATACACCGTGTAACTTGTCTTTCCACGTTAATCTGAATGATATAGATCCCATTTTTTTTACATTTTACATTTTTAACATCGACAGGGTTTCGTCTCACGGCCAGTCTTACGGTGTTGATTGCATGTCACTAATGGAGTTCAGATAATTATCCTCAGTACGTCCAATTATTCGTTTATACTGTATTGTTATATATACTGATTGAAAATGTTTAATGTGATTAACATTACTCCAATTCTAAAGAAAGTGCAGTGTGATATTAGGAACTCGTCCCCTTTAATCTTTCAATAACAAAAGCGTAAATTAATTGTATTGCTTTGCCGGAACACCCTCGATAAATTTATGGTGCGAACATTGTGATATTCTCGTCACCAGACATTTCACACAATGCGTTGGATTAAATATACTCAGTCGCGAGGTTAATGTACTATATTATCGTTGTTGTCAAAACTTGTTGTTCGACTCAGGCTACATTTGTAAGCATGATTGTTTTCCTTAATCACCTGCTCTTTGAAATTAGAGTGAATGAATATATGTTAATTTAAAAGGTCACTGACTACTCTGTTACATCATAGACTTCAGATGACGTCACAGAAAATCGTGCACGTATAATACTATATATAATGGTGCTAATTACGCAATACTAATATGCACTTTAGTCTACATTAAACCACATATATCCTACCAATATTTTCTTTCATGACTGAATATTCTTGTTTTGGTATTTATTGATTCCTCTCTATTTAAATTTGTTGGCTATAGAAATCACAGGTTAAAGTGCAATATGGATTAAAACTTCGTTTTCCAATTTTCAGTGAGTAGTTTACTCGAGGACGTCGAGATATGTACATACAACCATATAGACGTGGTGGTCTCTCTCCAACATCTATGGTACAACCCACAATAGAACACGGTGCGTGGAATGTACATACACGTTTCTGTCATTAAAACGAACATGATAGCTTTTCGCATTCGGTTTTTTCCCTTAATCGTCATCTCTAAGAGCAGGATCGTGCATAAAACAGTTTTCAATGATTATATCGTTGCTTTGCAGCCGTTCTTCTAAACTCTAACATACCTATGACACTTTGACTAGTGAAGTGCTAGCAGATGTGTTACCATTTAAAAGTGCGGGACTGAACGAAGCAATTTTCAGTGCTTTCAATTTGAGGATGACGATAGATTTTATGGAGGAGTCAGTTGACGATATCAAATTTTTCTTGAATCCTTCTCTTCATAATACTATATTATACTAAGCTATACCATTACAAACGAAATCACTACTTAGTCTTTCAAGCCATAGAATACCTTTCCATTCAGCAGTTTTAGAGCAACATCGATATCATGTTACCTTGATTGTCATTACAACTTAACGTACCGCATCGATATTCTTTGTCGTTAGATATTAACAATCATGTAATACATGTGTACACCTTTTCAGCTCATATAACTGCGTTCTACAAACTATCCCTTATTTGTTTACTTCCTATGCAGTGTATATGTATCGATTTAAGTCTAATTTGTAAAATATATTAGTATTTTACATATGTTTTATTCAACCTTTTATCCCACCATCTTTAATTTTGAAATGAAGTTCTTTTCAATCAATTATAATTTAGCAACATGTGTTATTAGGTCTAGGTAACAATCACTCACATTTAATATTACTTAAACTGTACGCGTTTGTTAAAAACAGTTACCGTGTTCCAGTCTAATAAATCAACAGTATTCAAAATCTTTTATTTTCCCTATTAAGCCATTCAACGCTCAGCATGCGAATCAGATGTGAATTCGACGGACGGCTGTTACTTCACATCAACCCCTGCTGGTTACACGTCACAAGTTATTGCGTAATAATGCGTCCTGGTGTTATAACATTTATTGAGAAACCCTGTCATCTGCCTCGCGTCTTTTATTTAAAAACATATCCCTTCTTCAAACAGCTAGCTACATACGGATTAGTATCAAAATTACAAGGTGTACAGTGGCGGCAATTCTACTTTCCATCATTGCCGTCGGCATGACCAGTTCTACCGTTTACGCACGCGCGCACTTCACAAAAGAAATAACAATGTTATTATTAGTCAATACAAAAAACAGTATGTTCATGAAAAGCTTTTTAATTATGATTTATTGTCAAAGCAAATGACAAGTTATCACTTGCTGCTTCACTGGAAATTACTCTTTATGTCAATTTTGTTCCGTGACTATGCATAAATATTTACTGTTCAAAATAAACCCCTTTCGCGTAATTGGGTATATATTGAAGACTTATTATGCAGTGGCGTTTCCAGGGAAACCTGGATATCGTTTATTAATCTTGGTATAAATATTTGAGTCAACTCAATACAATTTAATTGGGTCGTAGAATCAAACATTTGGATCGTGGTGTATGTCAAAATATTTCTAAATTTTCCTGACAGTTTTGATTATCAAATTTGGAGGTGAAACACAATATATCAACCGACCAACCTTTTTTTATATATACTTTGTGAAGGAACTCTGACTTTTAAGTAATCGAGAAAAGTTCAATAAGGTGAAGATTTTAGCAGAAACTGTTTTGACAATAATAATAACAGACATATATGTAAAAGCCAAATGCATTAAGGTATAATTGTGTATTACCTTATGTGTGTTTGGAGCGGAGTGATGATATTGGAGGCCTTAGATGACCTTAACCATACGCGTACGATGAGTGACATAGTCACCACATTACCCGCGTCAATGAGTGGCGCATATGGTCGTTAAGGTAAGGTAATGAAAGTGATAAAACGTTTCATCTGTTGAACTCTATAGTCACATTTTATATGATGGGGATTGTGTATGTAATACTTTGTGGATCTTGCCATGTAACTTCTAGTGACAGGTATAAGTTTTCAATCATATTCCACATTAGGTTTTGAAGTTACATTAACGCCATCTTATATGAAATAACATTGATATATGAATGTACAGTATTCAATTTAAGAGACTTTTTGTTGGTTAAATATAGACGCAGTTAATGTGTGAATTAATAGTGTTGTGCTTTGTTATTAATAATATGTTCACTCTTTTTTCGGTTCAATCAAGTTATATGTCTGTGCATGTATCATCATAATTGTTTGATTGTTTTTCCTATATGGTTAATTGTAAAACAAAATATTATTTGCATATGAATGAATAACATATAGAGAGAAATAGCTTAGACATACAACTGAAACGAACGGAGTACATATATAATAATGTTAGATTTTATATAGCACTTTCCCACTTTGCGCTCAAAGCGCTCTACAATTATTACCCCTGGCCCTGGCACGGATCTATAGCGGCACAACGGCCCTTTATACTCAACTCCCTGGGGAGCATACAATCCATTACAGCATTTATAAGCGCACAGGATTAAAGCATTCACATTGCATCCTCTATCCTACTGGGTCCCCAATTATACAGCTGGGTTGACTGAGGCATCGTCATGGTTCAAAATCTGCCCAAGGACTTTAGCCACTCAGAAACAAACGGCAGCGATGAGGCTCGAACATGCAACCTGCAGATTCCAAGCCGGCCACTCTAACCATCCGCCCATCATGACATATGGCATTTTACAAATGTACCATACACGTATCTAAGCATTGCATGTTTGCCTGATTATCTCAAAATATTTGGTGAAATTGTCACAAGAACATCATAGTGGTTTTGGATCAAATGGCCATGGCTAGATCACGCAGTCTAAGATGTATAAGAATATGAATAACATTTGAACAATTCGGTTGTAAGTCGACGCATATAAATACAGTGTGCTTTCGATTTCGTACACTACTGTGTTGAATTGAACATTAAAATGCCTATAAATATGCCTTTATCTTTTCCCAGCCAACGGCTATTGATGCGTTATGAAATCCAGATACAGCAATTTAAATATTGACTACTAACACATTTCGCGAAAAGCGATAGACATGCATTCATATCACGCACATATCCGTGATTTTGTTTGTATTCGCAGTCGAGTTTCCCCAGTAGATTAATGTTTGCACTCTCGACTTGCCACATTCCACAATGTCAACAGAGAATACAGAAGATAAGAATGCCATTCTAGGTAACCAAATTCAATTACTGATTCTTAGGAAATTGATTAATTGAACGTTGAAATCTACAAATGACATCTGACGAAAGACAAACACAATATTGTCCGTTTCGTGAAATGATCACAAACGTACATTCAGAATGTCCAACTAGGCGAAAATCTTTGGTTGGCGAAGATATTAAGCAGAATCTATAGCCCCAGTATCAATATGATAAAAACAAACTGAAAACAAAATCAAGCGATGTACATCACTGTTGTCTGTTAATATGCCGATGGCATGTAAATGTTTGAACTGGAAAATATAGACATACACTGGACATTTACTCAGACTAATAGTCAGCTGGTGCATACTTTTGAGCAGCTTAAATGTTTGCCCTAAATCGCAAAACACTGTTCGTGTTGTTTTTTTAGAGTTCACGCTATGCTGACTAGCTAAAAAATTCAACAGAAAAAAAATCGCGGAAAATCAGGGTTAGGGAATTTATTTGACATTATCATACGTCATCATTAGCCGTGATATCAAGAATGTTTTCTCTGGCTAACGAAATTGTCATAGGGCGGAAAAGTCAACTTATCCAATAAATGCGTTATTTAAAGGGAACCCCAAATGAGAGACGGTGTATCGATATAATGATGGATTTAGAAAACTGATGAGAAATGAACGATGTCATTGGAATACAAATATAAAATCAAACAAACCAGTCTGTGAATGGACTCCGATCACCCTATAATGTACAATAGCCCCACGACTTCATCTGACCAAAAGAGTGTAATATTGAGAACATCTGCATACATTAGGACATATGACGATTACAGACCTAGAGACAGGTGAATGATTGACACCTCGTGTGTACTTATACCGCCTGAGTGACTATAGCAATTGTTGAGAGTTCACAGCAAGTACGTTTCTATACATACATGTACTTTCAGTCAGTGCAAAGATAAATTAGTTGCATCCTAGTGTAGAGATAACATGAGATAAAGAGTTACTTCCATATCAGCTATTTGTTCCTTTATGTGTAAAATACAGAGTGAGCTAGGTGACAGGATTAAAAGTGCACTTTTTGTTGATTTAATATAGATACCTTCTGGTCTTTTAACACAGTGTTTGATGTTGTGCATAGCAAAGCCCGCTAGAGTTTACCTTACAAATACAATGGGTTTTATTTTTATATAATTACATTGGGTGGCTTTACTTGGAGTCTGGGTACTCCCAAACAGAAGTACAGCCATTGCAGTTGTTCAGTGTTGAGGTCTAAATGCATAAACGTTGGGTACAAATACGATCACGGTCAAAATGTCACAAAAATATATTACAAATTAAATCCGGATAAATGGACTGATCCTGAAAAGACAGTCAATTACCTGAAAGCACGTTTGGAATATCATAGTATGCTTTAATGGAAGGATACAGTTTTTCTGGTTCAAAAATGAAACAAAAGTAACAATGGCGCCTCCTCATGAAGAAGGAATGGAATATACTGCATACTTTCTCATTTAGTGCATGCAAAATAAAATAAGCAAACGAGACAAGTATTTTAATGTACTAGCTTACATTTATAAACGCTGTTATTTACTTTCTTTTTTTTCTAGAAATGTTGAGTTAATGAAAACTTCGTTTAATCATGTTCATGCTGATGTGTTATCTCTGTGGCTTAGCTATTCGTTAAAATTACATGGAAAATTTCATAAACAGCGGAATGCACGACCTTGTACTGACGATAACCTTATATTTGTTTCATATCCGAACCAGTATAAATGTATACGCAGATTGCTTTATATTGGCTTATAGCGGAAACACAGACTGATAACGAGATTATTGAGTTACAAAAGACTCCGTGCTACATGTCTCAATCGGGTCTGACAATATCATGCATGTCTACTATGATCCACTATACATCTAGTCATCAGAAATCTAGAAATGTGGAAATAACAAAGGACACTTGATGTGGCGTATATATGTATATTTGCAACGACCAGACAATGAAATATTGTTGCTGGTCGAAGCCACGTATTTTGTATACCTGCTGGTGATGAAGTATTTTACAATTTTCGGGTGTTCAGTCAGCAGACAATCAATAACAACCGTTTATTCTTTCCTTGCCGCTAACAAGTGTTCTACTAAGTACTAATCCTTGTGTGTGCCCACATACACACACTCGAGCGCACGCACTCACAGACGCACACACATACATACACACACACACACACACACACACACGCACGCGCGCGCACACACACACACACATACATACATACATACATACATACATACATACATACATACATACACACACACACACATGCATGCATACAAACTCATATACTCACATACGAGTAAACTGACATGCAGCAACACTTTCAAAAAAGTATTAGACATAAACATACATTTGAGTTTATATTAAGTATGGCAAATCTCAGCTACGCAAACTGAAAAGGACAAACTAACTCAAAATTAGATCGCATATGTATCTACGGTATACATGAAACGTCCCTAGCTACTGTAACATCACATATCGCTAGAGGCTCATTATCATGTCAACTCTAGACAGTCACACTTTTCTGTAGAATATGTCATATCGCGTTCCTGATTACCAACTCAGTCAAAGTATGTGCAACGTGAGATGATTAGCGGATATTGTTAACCACATCTGAGCAGATTAATCGTTTCAACTTTTCGGCAGACTGAAGTTCAGACATAAATCTTACTTACATATTATTAAGATATTTCACAACGACGGTTCATTATGTCCCACCTGTAATTGTCTCATTCGTGGCACAAAACCCCCCGTCGCCAATCAATACACGAAGGCGCGAAAATGATGTGATCACACACGTAGTAACATGTATAATTTGTTAATATGCAATGCAGCCATAGAAACCACTGGGCTTCAAGCATATTATATTATTTATCAAAAAACGTGACTGAAAATTATATGTCGTATAAACAACACTGTTTTCACGTAAATCCATATATATTAATGTTTGTAGCATCTAATAACTTTTAAGTCATATCCAACTTTTTGTTCTGGTCATTTATGCGTCATTTACGCTTATAACACAACTCGGAGTATAAGACGAAGTGAACGAAATAGATTCTTTGTAACTGACATTGGAAATTACTTCTTTACACAACACGTGTGTACTCTCACACGTACACATCAACCAAGAAAGTTTAGCTTTCCAACAAAGTAAACCTATGTAAAATTCCAACATAACTTTCAATTTGTTTACCACGTTGCGTTTTCTTTCCATACATTGGGAAGAAAACGAAAATAATATGATGTCATTCACGAATTTATCTTTTTCAGGTGATTTCCCTTAACTCTCTTGGCAATTAGACAAACTCTGCCATAGCTGTACTATATAATTTCCTCTTTGTTTTTTCTTTTTTGCAGCTTCTATTTGTGGCCCACCTTGCTTCCCCCCAGATTTGGTTTTCAAAGTCGCATTTTGGTTAGGCTACTGTAACAGCTGCCTGAATCCTATCATCTATGCTATGTCCAACCGCTACTTCAAAAGAGCTTTCAAGAGAATTCTAACCTGCCGCTTTGGAAGACGCAGGCAACGCAACAGAAATCACTACATGCGGTCATCGGGAAAACAACTGATAAAGTACCAAAACAGTTTAAACGGATCGCATGTCAAAAGTCATAGACACTATCGCAAAAAGAATATGTCGATCGCAAGTACTAGTGGCTATGAGCTCACTGAAGTATCGGTAATGAATGCATCCCCAAGCGTGAGTCACTCGAGTATGAACTCCAAGAATGAGGAAGGTATACGGGAGGAATTTGAGGTTATGACTGACAATATTCGACGAATGCAAAATGATGTAGGTAAACAGAATCTGGATAAACAGGCAAACTATGTAAATTTGAACGTCGCAAATGCTGATGAAAACTGTAATTCAGAAACAGATAAACTTTTGATTGATTCGAATACCAACAATGATAACAAGGTAGTGTCTTCACATGAACGAGGTAACTCCAATGATATATTACGCAATCAAAATGGAGATACGTCAAATGAAATGTCATTTCGTCATCAAAATGGAGATACCTCAAATGAAATGTTATTACGTCATCACAATGGAGATACCAAAAATGACATGTTATTACGTCATCAAAATGAAGATATCTCAAATGAGGTGTTAGTACGTCATCAAAATGGTGATATCTCAAATGAGGTATTATTACGTCATCAAAACGGAGATACCTCAAATGAAATGTTAGTACGTCATCAAAATGGAGATGCGTCAAATGATACGTTATTACGTCATCAAAATGGAACTGATGAAACAAATATTTCAATGTTTTCGAAACAGGATTATAAACCGGAAATATCACAACAGCCTGAAGTTTGTTCTAGATGTCATAGAAGGCTTGCGGATAGAAATGTTAGGGATTCTGGTGTGGCAAACGAGTCAGACAATGTTACAACACCAGATAACAATTTATCGGATAAAGTGGAAATACCGACGACATGTAAAACTTTCTCTTCTCCGGATGCAGTAACAGCTGATGTAACCTTACAAAGTTCACAACCTGCAACTTGGGAACGATTATCATCACCGGAAAGTGAAACAACAGAGCCCTGTTCTAGTGAAGATGTGATGTCGAGGTCGAGGGAGAGCATATTTTCCTTACAAATAATTGAAGAGGGAGATGTTCCTTTAACTGTGCCAAGCCGACAGGATGTACGAAGTAAACTTAGAAGCCGAAAACGGAATATTCATATGAAAGAAACGAAGTTGACAAACTCTGGCGTTCAGACCGGTGACAGTTTGATGTCCCTAGAGTTCTTGCAAGAATGCTTAGAGAAAAAGACACAATATAGAAAGATATGTGAACCTAGTACAGAGACAGGTAATTCAGAATCGCAATCCAAAGATTCAACGAAACATATATTGACAGAGCAAACACTAGCAATGGAAGGGAATTTTACTCAATCGTCATAAAAGTTTTTGTCTTTTTATATTTATAACAATAGGCAAGATGACCTTTAACCTTGTCAAGAATCAAGTGCCAAATGTGTGATTCTTCAAGCTAAGATCTAGGAATAGGTAAACATTAGATAAGTGGTTAACGAGCAAAATGAATTTTAGAAATAGCTTTCAATTTATACTATACTACTCTTAGAAATCATATATTCATTGTCAACCAGTAACATATGGCTGACATCTAATTCATATAAAAAGAACAGGAGTTGTATCAATTTTATAATGACTTGTTGGATATATAAGTATGTACGGTTCTGTGTGTGTGTGTCTGTGTATGTATGTGTGAGTGTATGTGCGTGCGTGCGTGTGTGTGAGTGTATGTATGTGTGAGTGTATGTGTGTGTGTGTGTCTGTGTATGTGTGTGTCTGTGTATGTATGTGTGAGTGTATGTGTGTGTGAGTGTGTGTGAGTGTATGTATGTGTGAGTGTATGTGTGTGTGTGTCTGTATGTATGTGTGAGTGTATGTGTGTGTATGTATGTGTGTGTGTGAGTGTATGTGTGTGTGTGTTTGTGTGTCTGTGTGTGTGTGTGTGTGTATGCGTGCGTGCGTGCGTGTGCGTGTGTGCGTGCACGTGGTTCCACTGTGCATCATCCTGGCACGAGTTGCGTTGGCTTTTATACAAATGTACGTTGTGGCGTCCAGCTGTGTACATAATTCTCCAAATCAAAAAGATATCAAGAACATTTCAATAACGTTCTTTTTCAAAAAGATATGTTTCCAAAGGCAATCCAAATCCGAATGATTTTGCTAGATACCGTGTGTCAGCGATACGTCAGTTTTCGTGCACTCTTTTTCATAAAGGTATATATATACATCCCATCTCATTCCCTGGATACAAACTTATTTGTCGGAATCACAGCGTAAATACCAAAACCAAAACATCTCTCTTATGTAGAAATACACTTTACATTAGTGTGGAAAATTAACTTTGTAGGCTTATTTAAGATGGCAAAACTCGACATTGTTTGATAACTGATCGAAATCAAAATAAAATCCATGACACAATTTTTCTGCAAAAGAATGCCATTTCGGATAAATGCAACTTGCTTTAGGCTTTGAAATTTTGAAAGATGCCTATCTAGATATATCGTTTGGCATTGATTATACTCTTTGCTGAAGAATATGATACACATTTAAGTTGAAATATGGATTGTGAACGGTTATTTGATAACATGTGAGATTAAGTTGATCAATAACCTCAGCTAAAAATATATCACTGCCAGTAAAAGCGAACATTCAAACAGGCAAATATTTTCTTTCTGACAACTATTCTGGTTTGGATAAGTTCGCATTTACGCTTGAATTGCCAAGTAGACTTGAATGCCATTAGTGAAGATGGGAGGCTGAAAACTGTTGCTGTACTCGATCTGTTTAGCTCGTTAGGTAATTGACTGTTAAGTATGAGCTCAGACCATTGTAGTGGTTTAAGATAATATGCCGGGTCCTTTTGGAAGTACTTAAATTACATGTGATGCTTTCACAAAGAAGATATACCGTGGTAAAAAGCAATGCGGCGTTCTACAATAACACTTGAAGTCCAATTAAATTTGCGCCGTCTAAAAAGCATACATATTATGTAATTACGTAATATGTTTCAGACTTTCTGTGACACACACTATTTCGGCCAATATGTAACATATCAAAATTATAATATATATTTCCAATTACTACAACTAAAAGCAAATCCACCATATTACAACTTTAACTTAAAGGGGGACTGCATTGTCATTACATTCATGCTACAGAAGTGAAACAACATTAGCCGTCAAACCTTATTTTAAGTTCCACTTTACTAATTATGAATATATGCCGCTATTGTTCAATAATACATTTTTGTTAAAAAGAATAGCCCGAATTAATATGATCCCAGGATGAAATAATAAAGATTCTATCCCTTTGGTTATATTTATTGAGTTTACCCCTGTCTTCGTGATCAATACCATTCTAGGTACACATAAAGAAAAACCACACATCTGCCAATGCATTACAATGGGTCACAAAAGGTTATCATAATATCAGTAGTAAACTAAATGAATTCACTATCAGTAGTATGATATGAAATTACTCTTACCTTATATATCACACGTACCATGCAGGGCCAGAAAGGAACCACACAACTTATATTACAAGAGGTACAATACGGGCGAGTAAGATGAGTGATCTTCAACGTCGTCATATTCTTGTGCCTGTTTTTTAAAAAACAAATTTATAATAATTGACACTCAGACAAAAAATTACAAAAAGACGGCTAGTCTTACAATAGAATAACAGTTATATTACACATGCAAGCGTAACAATCTTCTGCCTTTTTCCGTCACACTTAAAAATTTCTCTTGAGACATTTAGATTTCTATACCGATACATGTAGTCTATAGTTTGTTTACATTTTATGCGATCAACTCGACTATTAACTAAGACAATTTCACAATGTTAAGTTTATCTATTCAGATAAGTTGAAAGGCGCGGTTCCTCCATGGTTGAAAGAATTGTACCTATCGTTATTGTATATAGCATTACTACATGTTCGTCACAAAGTGTTGTTATAGTGGCGGAGATAACAAGACTTTTGGCAGAACCATTCAAGTTATGATACAAGCACAAAACGTGCCCAAACAGGTTATTCTTTAGATCAGACATTTGAAAGCCCAAGGTGGTGGCCATTTTCCAATAATATATCGTGGATTTTCATATTTTACTATAATTTGACTTTTCTGATCATTAAATTTACACGCCAACATATGGAATGTGGTACCTCATGCTGATTGCAAGATAGAACGTTATTTGATGACTATATATAATCTCAGGTTTATCCTTATGGTACAAAAGTACCGCCAAAGGGTTATTTTGGGCACAATTACAGCATTTAATCTCTTACCAGATTCAGAATAGATATATCTCAATTAACAAATTGTCTTACTCGTTAATTTTATCATTTTATGTCGTTGCATCAGTTTTAGTACATCTGTACCTCAAAGTTACGAATAGTACCAATCTGCATTTTATATGATTAATAAAAGGACATTTGTTATTTCATGATTTATCAATAGCTTACATTATATTTTCAATTGGAAAGAAGTTTTTTTATCTTGTTTTTGATATGTAACATCTAAGTTAATCATATCCAGGTGCTACGTGTCATGAATTATTGGTAAATTAAAATATGTCAAAATGGAACTGAATGTTTTTTGCTTCTTTATGCTTCATATGAATTAGACTTTCTTCCATTTCTTCGTTCTTTACATATTTTATATAAACTCTCCGTGCTATAAATAATAAGTAATTAGTTCCGAGTTTAAAATACATCTGATATATTTCACATGCATACATACATGTATGCATACATACATACATACATACATACATACATACATACATACATACATACATACATACATACATACATACATACATACATACATACATGCATGCATGCATGCATGCATGCATGCATGCATGCATGCATGCATGCATGCATACATACATACATACATACATACATACATACATACATACATACATACATACATACATACACATACATACATACACACACACACATATACACACACATATATACACACATACATACATACATACATACATACATACATACATACATACATACATACATACATACATACATACATACATACATACATACATACATACATACATACATACATACATCATACGTGTGTGTTTATGTGTGTGTACAATTGTTTACACAAAAGCAAATACTAGGAAATGCACTCAATGTAGATTTCGGTACTATATTCAAAAACAGTTTTCGAATGATGCCTTTACATTAAAAAGGAATTGTTCAGCACATTTCACAAGATAAGGGACAGTGAAAGATTACTTATGTAAAACGAATCTGAACAATATGTATTATTTGTATGTCACATTTTCTTGTCTACTTTGTAAATGTGTTGATATTATTACAATAAAATTATCGAATTATGAAATAAATACATTTAAGGAGTAATATATTATTGTCTTTGGTATTAGTGTAGGATCTATTAATTAGTACTTATTAATTGGAAAATAACATTTAGCTAGTTAACAACAATATGCGTGAAATCAACAATGTGTAGTCTTGTCAAACAACTGTCAACAGTTCCATATATGGTAACGCTGGCAAGTCTTTGATGACACGTACACTAAAGTTTAGTAGTCAGGTATGCATGTGCAGATGAAGTGTGCATTTTGTGTGTTGATTAACATGAGACGTCGCGAGGCAATGATGATTGCTATGTTAGGGCTTACTCACCCCAAGTTCAGACCATTACGTTAAGTTTGACTTGTTTGTATTATGACGTCTGATATCACATGGGGGACGTTATGCGTAAATCATGTAATTTTCTGGTCGAAAACATAGTTTTGTTTGGGTGACCCTAGTTGCTGGTTAAGGTTAGGGGCCTTGAGGCATGCATGTTCATCGGACTAGTAGTACGCGTTATTATATGTAATAATGTTTATTTCAACAAATTTGATGAACTTGAAGAAAACACTCAAGCCTCTCTGAAAGGAGTTGTGCTTTTCCTGAAGATTCTTAGCATTTCTTAAGAATGTAGATTCCGAAGTACATGTATTGCCAAACCGAGCGAACCAAAATGATGTCTAATCAAGACATATTTTAGAGGCATTCTGGAATTTATTGTCGGGCAAATTAATTTGGGTATTATTAAACACATATATTGTGATCGGTATGTTGAAATGACATTCAATGAATGCATAAATTGGCGTCATTTCCACCCAATTATAGTGAGCGACAACAACGTCTGTTGCAATCTCAAATAGACACGTACAGGACGCGACTCGTATGAAACACTGATTATGTGGAATGTTGCAATTTCGATAAAAATGTCATTTGGGTAAAGTTTGTATTCGGATACGCCATCTTTCAATCAAAACAACTTATTGTTACCCACATCATCAAATTATCCTTGTTCAAAATGTTGACACAATTTTTGAGAAAGTGATTAGGATATTTCGAGTCTTGGCTTCTCTCTGGATTTTCTTTGCTAAACAGTACAGTTTCACCACCACCACCACCACCCCCACCACCACCGTATATTTTAGCACGATGCAATATGTCACATTGGTCGTTGGTATCTATACGCGATGGTGTAACTATACATTCTGAAGAAGATAAATCCAAAAATAATCATGTCGACGAGCTATGCCTGAAGTCACTGTGGTGTATATACGTTTTGGAAATGTTCGGGTAACAATTATTTTTGTCGAGTCAAAATTTGGCAATGCTAGCGAGATTTTTATGTCGATTCAGACGATAAAATGTAGCAATCTACTCAAAATGTTGTCGAGCCCGACGACATTCTGTTCAAATGTTGTATCAGTGTTATCTTACAAATTCATCAACTATTTAAGCTTATGTATCATCTTTGAGGCTTTCGCCATATAAAATCATATATCTAATTTTTTCTCGACCCAGTTTTAAAATAACCAGCATGGCACACTCAATGTGGTGTTGCCATACCGCAATTACAGACTCGAGAATAGCCTGTGCTGAGTGATCATGCACGACAGTTTACCCTCTCCCCACAGGGGTCAGAAGTTGTAAACTCGAGATCTTGATACGGTGCTCTGCCTACTAATATCCCTAAAGGGATCAGTAGTTTTAAACTCTTGATACGGTGAAGGTCGTTCACATTTTGCATCGTGGCGGCTTTTAAAGACAACTGTTAGTGCTCAAACCACAGCTTGCCTTGAAATATATAAATATGATTTCGTGTTTTGAATTGAATTACTTGTTGACCTGAAAACATATGTCAATTTTAAGCTATAACCTTAGGGGATTAAAATATAAACTTTCATTATTCAGCGTACAATACTTACTGATTGGTCACACAATCTGGCGTCTATTATTTCCGTTTTCATCTTTTGTCATCAACTTTTTACAAACAATTTGTCTTTCATCGAATTGACTTTAGTCCGTTTATAGTGAAAATCGAAATAAAAATGTTCGCACTGAACGACGTATTTTCAATTGACACTCATTCTCAATTCGATAAACTGGCGTCATCTGGCTTGAATACTTATGCCAAATTGAAATGGAACATAAGGTAAATCCTCGGAATTAGTTTTTATTGAAATCAATCACATCCAAATTGGTTCCATTCCAAAACTAAGGATATATGCTACATAAATAGAACTGAAGAATATAGCCAGATTGGTTCTAATTCGGTATCGTAATTGGAAAGACAAAATTATGTCAACAACGGCAAGACAATCAGGCACACATACGGTTGGAGATTTCGAGGGCTAATCAAAGCACGTCATACTGTACTGATACTTGGGACTATTGCTTCGGCGTCGTTAAGTCCCTGTCATATTAAATAAAAGTTACGAGGTTAAATATCGCTTTAATATAATATTTTGATCTTATATCATGTCACAATGATAGTGTTCTCCGGTGACAAACCTTGACGTAAACAGTTCAAAGGTCATATTTCGAATAATTATATGAATGTATATCTACTTAACCTACTGTGATGGAGGGGTGACGGTTGTTTATGTAAATTCATTCTGCATTGAATCCATGTCTCGTCATTCCATTCTAATGCTAGAGGGCGCGCCTTAGGCTAAAGAAAAGAATATTATGTTTTTCTGTCTTTCAACCTACTGTAAGATATCAGTGTTTCCACTGACTAATTCCGAGATCGCATATAGTGAGAGAAAATACGCCAGGATTTTCTATGACACAATTAAATTAACTAAACGTTTGAACTCAAAACTGGGATAATTACGTCTTTATCGACGTCATATTCATAAACTGAAAATAAAAAAGAATTTAATGCAATATGATAAGCTTCCATCGATAAATCAAGGAATGACTGAGTTAACAGACACGCGTATGTGTGTCGCAAATTAAATTTATAGCAACTTTTCTACGTTTTATCCGTCCTTGTTCAGACCCAACCTTGGGAAGAGAGGGTGATATTATAATGGGTTCCGTCCATCAGTGCACCCGCAAAGTATTACATATATATGCAATACCAATTTCTAACGAAAGGTGACATACTATTGAAGTCAGGTGGAGGTCATTTTATTTCACATTTTCTAAATCTGGCGTTTATTTGATCTAGGACTCACTAACCCATCTTATACTTGAATGTTAATGACAGTGATTTTGATTATTTTTTCATATAGATTAAAGAGGACCTTGGTATTGACATTTTGTATTCTTTTAAGTCAAGTACTAAGATCTATCGAGTCGGTGTGGATGATGTCGTTTTTTCGTTCATCAACAAATCTGTGAGAAATATCATCAAAGTTGTCGTCAAGTATCGATTTAGATATCCGTTACGCAGGTGCACTTGTCTGAACAAGCTCATGCTGGTTAATATCGATTTTTAGCTGTGTATGAGTGTTTGTACCAGGTCCTATAAACACAAATTAATCAGATGAACTAAGCCCACTCAACGACTATCGATTGCAAAGGAACTCCCATCCTTAGACATATTTTGACTACCTAGGTTAGTGAAAACAATTATGTATAGTGATTGGTTAACGACTTCATAGCTGGATCTTCTATGAAAGTGATTCTGATATTAGCATCTCAT
Organism: Glandiceps talaboti; assembly: GCF_964340395.1. NCBI lineage: Eukaryota > Metazoa > Hemichordata > Enteropneusta > Spengelidae > Glandiceps > Glandiceps talaboti. Next base: position 16,682,295 of record NC_135563.1, on the reverse strand, counting down.
TTACATCTCATTAACATATCTACTTTCAATGTGGTTTCTTGATAATGAAAAGAATAAGTGGGAAAAAGTAGCATTTGTGTGTGTTTGTGTGTATTTGGCTGCATAACAGAAAATCGCTGGAAGCAATTCCCAGCACAAAAAAAAATTTAAAAAGTGGGAAAAAGTATGATGTAATGTTACAGTAGTAAATGGATCAGGAGGATCAAAATACAAAAAACATAAAAGTTATGCTAATTAATAAGTAAAAGGATTCGTATGAGCGTTATGTAACAATGTCCCTCAAAATAACAATTGCATGGAGAAAATGGAGAAACGCATCAAAATTTCAGTTAAACTTTGTTATAGTACATGTATCTAGTTTAAAGCAGCACAAGCTGAGTTTACACATCTTTAAATGAAAGTTCATTTACACATGTTTGGACGTAATTTTTACTGCATATTTAAAAGATATTGCATTATCGCGCACCTCTTGAAGAACACTTACCGCCACTTGCAATGACTGAACTCAAAGTGTTACCACTTTAATAGATTTAACAGTGTAATTTCAAAGTTGTTAGGCAAACACCGCTAATGATGTACACGTTCTCTTCAAAACAGTGATGCCCCCAAAGTATCAAACCTGCACGATAGCGTACTATAACTGTCAGAGAAATAATGCAACTAAATGTTCGCAGAGAACAGCAGGAAGTAGACATGTTACCTCAGGCTCACTGTATGTCTGAGACGTTACTATGCATACGTCAACTCAGTGACTACAGCTCACGACCAAAAGTACATGACCCTGACAATCATTGACTGTTTGACTGAATGTTGTTATTATTTCAGATTTAATCATAATAAGGGCGAGAACAAACCTATAACGTCCAATATTGTAAATGTCCACATTGTGATTACTTTAGAATTTAATAAACTGTCAATCTTTCACCAAGTTTCCTAACTGTCGTCACATATATCATTACCTTAGGTACGGCTGAGTGAGACTGCCTTGGCAATATGCCCTATAGTTTTCCTTTCATTATAATAGTAATCGACTCAGACCACTATAACAATGGAGGATAGGTTGACATTTCATTTTCCAATATGGAATGAATGTGGGTAATTAGTTATCATCAAGTGGATTTATGCCCCAATATATGTTGACATATCAATAATATCAAAACGAGACAAACATGTTGATGACTGTCACTCTGCATACTTCCTGTTCAGTCATTCATTGCTGAATGATACCAATTATTTGTAACATCATCTTTGTTGAATATAAGACAGCCATAGATACAAACATACAATTATATGCGCATGCCACATGACCGCATATATACCATGAACCCTTGAGCTTGACTACCCCAGTGGAAACCACGCTTCGTTCTACTAATGTCATATGCATGTACCAATACTAGTACACACATTTCCTTTTCATGTCTTGCCATGTTTATACAAAGTTGCAATTTCCCATCAATAGTTAGATACCGAATTCTACTTCTAAGACACAAAAACTTGTAATTCTATTTCGATCGAGCAAAGCAAAAGTCTCGCGAGAATTCCAATATCGAACGATACAAGACTCGAACTTCCACTCAAAAAGGGTTTGATGAGATTTCCATATATTTTCGTGTTGAAGATTATGGCAGTAAAGGCGATGTAAAATTGGTGACACTTATCGGTGTATTCCGTTGTCAATAAATTCCAAACCAATTCGTCTTATGGACATGTCAGGAATGCTATCATCACGTCATCAGTTTTTTATGCTCCTGACAAGAGTGTCATCATTGCAAATGTAAATCAAAGGAGGGTGGTTTTCTGTTACAATGGAATTCGAAATCATAATTGCGTTTAGTTTGAATGATCAGCCATACGTATATACTTGCATGTGACTCTTATCACGTATGTTTTATCATCGAAACTGACCGCAACTGTAACTTCCGCTGTGTATCATCATAACGGTTATTAATTCTATGTTTCCTTGCAATTTACTTGAGATACAATGTTTTTACAGTCCAATGTGAACTTGACTACAACAATAAGATTACCATATGTTCTTGGTCGTTTATTTCAACTGTACAGTATGAAACAAAATGTGGGAATCCAACGCCTTCTAACCAAGTATATACCTAAACTATAATTCCATTATCCCCTGTGGGAATACCGCCGTGCAGCAACAAAACAGACATCGAAAATATACAGATACCTCGGTAAAATGTAAAACAAGGTTACAATAATATAATAATATAAACCGTGGAAAACATTAAATAGGTACATAAAACATACACAGACTTCCGTAACCTCTTACTGTCTCTGAATAAGTATTATCGAATGGCAGACGGAACATCACTAAGTGCCTTTACTATACTAAGGCCATTGAGTTGTCAGGGTCAAAATATGTAAATACTACCATTAAAGACTATAGTGTTCCACTCAGACTGAATTGGTAAAGTTGTCCTACTGTCTAGATTGAGAATCTCTTTTCAATCATGGCGTACATATAAAGCCTAACATAAGTCGTGTTGTGTGATGCAATCTTAGGGTAAATCAACTGCAATTATTTTAAAGTGCAAAGAAGCAAAAGGTTCCGGCTTAATATTCGCAGAAGAGATTGGATCGGTTCCTCAGTTTGCGACATCACCTCGTTTCAATCTTACCACTCCCTTGGTGTTTGGTTCGTTAAGCAGTCAATTCAGAAACTGGTAGATTACAAATACAGTGCTATTACACTTGCCAGTTAGTGGTCACTGTTATTTCGCCAGTTGAAGATTGTTGTTGTTGTTGTTGTTGTTGTTGTTGTTGTTGTTGTTGTTGTTGTCGTCGTTGTTTTTGTTATTGCTGCTGCTGCTGCTGATGTTGTTGTTGTTGTTGTTGTTGTTGTTGTTGATGATGGTGTTGTTGTTGTTGTTGTTGTTGTTGTTGTTGGTGGTGGTGGTGGTGGTGGTGGTGGTGGTGGTGGTGGTGGTGGTGGTGGTGGTGATCATGCTAGTGTACAGTCACTAAATTATTCGAGGTCAAATATACAAGTGTTACATGTATTTTGTCAGACTTGCATCACCACATTAAAATTCGGTTTACAACATTCTACCTAGTTGATATAGGAATATGATAACGAGTTTCCTTCATGCCGTTACTAGAACGGAAACGTATCTTCTAGGCTACCGTTACTAGAACGGAGTATCTTCTAGACTGCTGTTTCTAGAACGGAAACGTATCTTCCAGACACATGCATATTAATGATAAGGGTTAGAGTGATAACAAGTGATAACAAGTACGTGCAAAACGTGTAACCAGAACATTGCAATCGCTTAATACAGCCGCCACAGATCTGGTTGCACCATTTGAGAGCAATCGCACTGTCCTTCCATTTTGAGCGAATCGACACGTACATGATGGCTATACTAGTCATACGCATGGACTTTTCAAAAACATTCAATGCAATTATGCTTTCCCCCCCCCCCACCCCCGCATATATAATAGTTGATTCCTAGCTGAGAAACTGACAGTCAAACTTCAGGCCAGGAACTTTTTTGTTTTCTCGTCCCCACATCACCTGAGAATTAATGTACGTGCGCGTCAGAGCTTTTTGGTGTCTTTTTTTCCAAACCTGTAAAGTGGCAGGCTTTTTGTCAGTGTCGCTTTGCTTCCTCGATACAGTCCAAATCTTAGTTTAATATTCAGTAATGTACCAGCACCATATCAACATCATATACACAATTTTAATCATTTGTTTTCATACAATGAGCCATATATCTGCTCAACATACAATAGAGTTGAATAAAACGTTGATAGCCCATAATATATGTTCTTATTAGTCTCTCTTTGTATGGCGGTGGCGCTTTAAAGAAAAAAGAATACTGCGCTATCGCATCACCTTCGCAATTTCCGAAGGACAAGAAATAAAAAAAAAATCTTGGCCTGAAGCCATTAATACAGATTCTCCATGGAGAAGAAATCCCTTCTTGCGTTGCTTCTAGATATCAGCACTTAACGTCACTGTAGTTCTAACCTACATTATAATGATTCTGACTCGAGCTGTGATCAGCTTATCCTCCTTCACCTGAAGAAACCTTTATTATTGTCAGTGTCTCTAATCTGACACATTGCAAATAGTGAGTCAAACAGAGTAAAGTCTAGATGTCAATTACCCAAGAACATTGTAATTACTAACAGCATTCCAGTTTACGATGACCTAAATAAACAACTTTTACCACACCGGGAGATTTTTCTTTATTCAAAATGCAATAAGCTCTCAGTTGTTATCAAGCACGTATCCATTGGTGGTAAGTAACTGGTGCTGACACTGAGATTGGCGTGCTCAATTCCGACCCTCTATCTATATGTACCGTGTACTCTATATATATAACTAGCATCGGCGGATAAAGACATCATGCGTCAGTGATAAACAAAATTATACTGGCAGAGTCTTAGACATATATGAATACATACACTTGAAAATAGACCACATCATTTGTCTAAGAGTGGACGTTTGGAAGCGATAAATAAGATAGTGCGCCCTCACGTCTGTAACTTGACATTCAATCAATCACAGACAAATTAGTTGTCGACGATTGAACATGTTTGGTTTCCTTATCATAATTACCCTATTTTTTTGAAATGGTCGTAAAAACAGTATTACTGGAAACCACAGACTTTCCAGTGCTCGAACTTCCTTGCATGTTGACTAGCGCCCCCAGTGGCAAAATTTGCGCCTCAGAACGTAATATATTCATTGACGCTTTGTTGAAATAGTCTGCATCTTTTGCTACAATTGAACAATATATTTAATGTCGGGATTAAAAAATACATTTATTTTGACTTTGAAATTCGTTTAACGTTTTGATGAATTAATTTTTAACTGCTATGAACAAAGAACATGTATTATGCCATGATTGTCTGGACTTTTAAAAATATGTTCAATTGTGGCGAAAGAATTGAAGCGGAAGTTCGCGATTTTAACATGCTTCTGTTTTAAAATGTTCTGTAGTTGATCTTGAATTAATTACTCTTTTCTGTCTACGTACCAAAGCACTTATTTATTGATGATTCATTGGTCAAACTCGATCAGTTTGTGAGCAATTCAGATGTGTGTAATGGTTTGTGACGTGAAAGTCCACGGTAGCAATTCTAAGTAGAGAGCAAGCCAACTGATGTACGTACATACGACGTTGGAATGTGTCTATGGCTAATTTATTACCATTGCAATAGCATTGATGGTCATTGACTAGCCTACATTCTTTGCTCACAATGAATTGTGGGTAATGCCTCAAATTAACGACACGCAGGAAGGGCATCAATTGGGCCAACAATTTACACATCTCCGACAAATACTAGTTTATCAACGGGTACAAGTAATGTTAAAGGCTGTGGTTAAGGAATGCTTGAAATAGACGGAATTCAATGCTCGTCACACAAATGACTTTAATTGACTTCTATAAACCTGGTTTTGTTTTACTATCACTGCAATTAGCAGAACCATTAATTGAGACAGATGACTCATACGATGTAATGAGCTATGCATCGATACTTTAGTTAATCTAAGTGAACGTGTTGGGAAATCATTAATATCAAAACGAATGGGTTGTTATCGATTCTTTACTAATGACATACTTGCTAAGGTCGGTATTAAATGTATGACCAGTACCTTAGGTATTGTAACAATAATAAAACGGATTTAGACACTCCCATAACGACCACCTTGGGTAAAATAAACAACAAACTTACATTCAACACGCAGCTGATGCGGTCTACAACTTGAAGTCTGCAATAACAGCAAGGTTGTTACGGTGTTTAAGTAAATCCACCTGGCGAACTTCACATTGAAAGAGATATATTTCATTTATCAACTTCGTACTATTTTAAGACCGGTCATTTTATGGCCTGGGTGGTGTTTGATGTTAGGGTGTCATTTTGGAAAAGATCCCTTGAAGTGGGGTGTGAAGGGGGAGGGGGGGGGGTCATCTTGGGAAACACCGTTACATATTATCACAAGTTCAACGACAAGATCAGTACTAGTGTGGTTATCATTTGATACCATAAAAGACACCTGCAGTCGAACGCTGTCGTGTAAACGATATATTATCAGTTTGTGAAATTTAAACAAGGACTACCAGGATGAGACTACAGGAAAAGAATGGACTGAGGAGCGCAATGTTTTAGTACGCCTTGTTACAGTTTTTCTATTTTACAGTTGAAAATCGAAATTGTAGCTGAATACTTGTTTATTTCACTTCTACTCTATACTGAGTTTTCCAACATATAAACCTTAATATAGTGTTGCCGGGAGAAGAAAGTCTTGCGTGAAATGAAACACAAACTCAAGTCAGCTACAGTTACAAACGAAGGTATCAACAACTTGACCACACTGTGGCGTCCTTCAATCGACAAGCACACTCGGGCCAACTGGAGGATTTTCAGGATTTTTTCCATGCATATTGGAAGATTTCTCCTGATCGCTAAATGCAGGTACGACATGCCCGATAAGGACATTTTCTCCATTTTGGGAGAATCTCCTGATCGAGATTTCAAGGCTCAGTCCATGGGCATTGCCATTTTGGGATACACCTGTAGGTGCCCATGCTCTGTCATGAAAACTATTTTAGGCAATATATTTAAACTGTTATGCAGATTTGCTTCTCTAGAATTTATGGGGGAAGTATTCAGCTTTTTATTCACGGTGAACATGGACGAGTAGCCTGCCACTAAGACATCGAAATCATATATTAGACGTCCACCAGTTATCATCGTTCACCTGTTTGACCGAGTGCACCATATCGATATCATGACCGTTGCAAACAAGACATTGTCTAGTTTACATTAAAAAGACAATCTGTAGTTTATACCTGACAACGGTATCAATTATGTCCATACGATACAAAACAATTGAACTGCAAACTGTTAGAACTCACCACACTTAGGACATTTTGTTCCAAGACTTGTTTGGCTGGTCGATCGTGTTTTTTCTTTATATAAGTCAGTTCTAACAGATCGTCTGGAGCGTCGAATCTTCTTCTCTTCTGCAGACAAATGGTTTTCGGAGTTTACGCCTATTCTGGGAATGATGATAATAAGTTGTGCGGTAATATTTCGTCAATGGAAAAAGTAAAATTTTATATATACAGCTGCAATGTAACCGTTGAAACTTGAGCTCTTAGTTACATACATCCAACATGGAGAGGCTTAGGGCTTAGGGTTTTGAGAGGTCTGTCTATCTTTTCGACTGCCTTTCTATTTGCGTACCTTTCCCATGCTCTCTACATGGTTATCATGACCAACGTTAACAGTCTGCCAAGATGAGAAAAGTTCGCCATCTACGGTCACAACCTTGTTTCCCATTGCAAAAATGAATGCGTGTTGATGTACGCCTTGTTTGGGTACTTTTTAGATGGAAAAGTGCACCCATGTATTATCAGTGTTAGTACGTCGAAGCAACCAATATACTGGCATCTGATCACATGTAGGGTTTTAAAGTTTCGTGAAAGTAAGACCCATTTGGGCTACACATTCCCGTTCACCTTCCTATGGGAGTACACACACCCTCCGAGTCCCCTGGGGATCCGGAGTGGGCGCGTGGAACCACGAGATTGTGCCAATTATTTATCCTCAAGATTATAATTATCTGCGGTGTCGGCCGGAGCCTTTCCCTTCAAAGCTTTAAGAAAACAAGTACAATGGCCTTGAATTCTACCCTAGCCGATGACAGGCCAGTGCAACTCTCAATCAGTGATTGCGACTCACTATCAAGTTGAAATTTCTTGAAGCCTTTATTAAACATTTCGCAAAATTTGTATCTGTTGTGCTTTGTTATAGATTTTAAACGACGTCGTACATTCAACGGTGTCCTACTCTATTCCTCATTATAAGCTGAGAGAGCTGCTCGGGTCAAATGGTATAAACATTTTTATCAAAGTTTAAGCATTGCAAGAGAATAGTTACAAGTATTATGGGTGTGTCAAGGGCAAGCTTCTGCTTTCCGACAGTTAATTGCTGTGACTTCGCCCAACTGGGGTCGCAGTTAGGTCACGATTCAAGTTCTCACATTACACAGCCGTAATCATAAATCAAGATGTCCCTGGTAGATTAACATTTGATGCAGCTAAGCATGTGGCTCTCAAATAATAGTTCACTCGATCTCCGGCTTGTATTGCTACCATGGATATCACATTTAATATCCAATCATATTGTATATGCCCAACCAGTAGCATGTATAACAACTTGTTCACAATCAGTCACACTATGAGTAATATACTCCCACGACACGCACCGTCGTGTTACATTAGACGTACAAGATATGATTTGGGTGGGTCTTGTAGCGATATAAATATTTATGCTAAGGGGCTGGTCATTTTTAACTCGCTAGGGGGTCGATAGAACACAGGTTTTCTCATACCCCTCGTTTCGATGACCAAGGCCAAATCTAAAATAACCCTAGTAAAGTCCTAATTTTCCTGTGACCCATCCTACCCAATGCATATTCTTGACATGCCACTCACATGTGTCAAAGTATACATGGTTTTATCAAAATGCTGTTACCAAGGTTACTATATCAACATTTGAATATATTTGAATATCGCTATTTATGAACATGTTTTTTTTAAAGTTACTTTTGTTATAAATGATGATTTCCACGATACATATTAATCTGGAAACTATGAAATATGTGTATCTCAGAACACATCATAAATCTATGTGTGACTAAATCGATATGACTATTTCTATCAACACTGGGCAAAGTAAAGTTAGGAATTAATATTGGCAGGACGCAATGTGGTACAGTTACCTGTTTGTGGTATTATGCAATGCGATGTTCTAAAACAACAAAATATGCAGAATCAAAATTAAATTTAAAAAAATTCTCTGTAATGCATTTCTACCAATTTTCAATATTATTCTACTTTTAATACATATAAGTGCATGCAATGTTTCAATTCTTCTACAATTCCATTCAGAACATGTTCTTTTTATTTTGAGGATGACATATTGATTAAAAGTAAACACAAATATGCAGTTCACACATTATTTAAAAAGTGTTGTGTTAGTCGATGATAACCCTGTCATCTTATAACAATTAATCGTCATATATATTTTAAATAATATTGTACGTGTAATATGTTTTGAATTTTATTTATTTATTATGTTACATAATGAAAGGTCTTATTTTGTTGTAATACATAACTGACAAATTCATGGTAAGTGTTTTGTTTTCTTATTTGAGTAACAGCGCACGCAGGGTGTGCACATACGTGTACACATTGGGGAGGGGAGGGTACGGACGGTAGTCGATACCTTGTCGCACTAGAAAACTTTGACAAATTACAGTTGTTAAGGAGTCATTTCACGGCACAAAAATGACAAATACACTGATTTTAATTTGCTGTTGTACTTTTCACAAAAATTACCTGTAAAGATATTTTCAACCACTTCATTTGGTGTTTTCCACTGCAATACACCCCCAGCAAGGTAAAAATGACCAGCCCCATAAGTTGTGGTACCAAAGAAAGTGGGCGTTTACGGGTCGCCTAGTATAACAGTACAAAGTAAATTTACATGCGGTATCGCGACTCGTATGTGAACTTTTTCGGAGAGTGAGAGTGGCTGTATACCGTGGTTAAATAACATGACGGTTATCGCATTACTAAACTATTCATCGGGTCAATGAAAGGGCGTCGATTGTATACAAATCCATATACCTAGTCGGACATCAAGTAGAAGGGGTAGTGTAAATGAAATGTCGTGTAAAGACGTGTTATCTAAATTGTGTGGGCGTCTTTTCAGGATATATGTTTCCGCTATTCCTGTATAATCCTACGTGCATGTATCTGAAGTACAATACTACAGCGGTAGACCAGTTTCTATATTGCACGTGACTGTGTACGTGTTTTAAGAGGTCTCTGAAATAGTAATAAGTGAAATTTGAGTGTAAGCGCCCTCATTTAAATTATTTTGTTTTTCCTGCATTTCCTGGTCCCATTTTCACAAGGCCTGAGCCTTCCATGGCATCGTTTACAAACCCAATGGTGAAATGTAATCATGTCTTCGCGTTGGTCAGTGTGTCAGGGAAGGTCAGAATTTCGAACTGAAAGCACCAAGAAGACCAAATGGCTCTCTATAAATAGCTGCAGACGCTGTATTTTGCAACACAAATCTGGACGAATTCAGTATCCAGA
>NC_135563.1:16599650-16669650 GCF_964340395.1 Glandiceps talaboti | reverse complement strand
TGCTTTTCAGCCCATGCTCATACATATTCATCACAGCGGTGACGTACCGATCAGAGGGTGACTTGTGCCCACTTTGCCATGCGTACACTAGACTGGGCGTGACCTCGCGACTGAACAAGTTTTCGTGTTGAAGTAGAAGGCAGCGCTGTGCTTGTACTTGAAGGAGCTCGCAGTATCCAAACCGTCATACCATATACAACGGTCGTCAGCTTCACCTGAAAACATGTCTTCTGAAGGGTATGTACTTAGCAGACATTTCGTAGACGTGTTGAGTAGCAACCCACTTGTCACGTCCTCAGAGTCTGAGACGTGAAAACAATTAACATGTAGGACATGCTTTGTTTTATCATATTTCGGCACTTTTGAAATGAACAAATCTGCCAATGTTTTGTGTCTTTTGGATACGTGTTTCAACATCAATTGAATAATGATGCTTAATCGCACGTCGTCACGGTGATAGAAAATTGCCCACCGGAACAACATGTTCATCAATACATGCACTCACCGTATTCTGTAGAACAAAAAGGAGTGGTCTCTACGACCCTGTTTTCGCATACCAGGAAGCCTTGTTTTACGCTTTCTCCGATGACACTAATTTGCATATGTTATCGAAATGCAACATCTGACATCGGAGACATACGTAATGTGATGCGAGGTTGTGTCGGGCAGTTTTAGTTCCGTCCAGAAACTTCAATTGTATCATTTTGTAGTAGTTTTGTGTTACGTGTGTGTCTTTTTTTTTTTACATCTTTTAGACTCGCTTGACATGGGTGTGTTGACCTAATTTATTACTATGTCCTTCTCGTCACCCTGGGAAGCTGTCCTCGGTTAGGACACCACTCGCGTCGTAAAATGTATTTGCATTTTGTTATCATTTTCTGAAACTACTTACAGGATTTTATCAGTGATAAGTTGTCATTTTTTTTCACATAAATTACATTGTTCCGTTCAATATCAACATTGTGGATGATGACACCACCTCCTTAAATATTCCAAATCTCGTATACTCGGTAATCGATGTGCATCGTCATGGACGCGGACATATGGAAGCGATTAAGATTAGTAGGCGCGGGTGAATGTTTTGTCAGGGGACTCTATAAACTGATTCAATCTTTGTATTTCTCTGTAGGAAAAAACACACTAAATATAGATGAATGTAAAAACACGGGCATTGAATATTTCATAATTTTAAAACTTTACGGTCTAAAAATAGATTTTATATTTGCTGCAGTTGCCCCACAAACATGGATGTCGTCAGGTATTAAAACTGTGTTGCTGACGGATTAATTTGAGCGTCAAAGGAATTTTAATACATTTGAACTTGGGTTCCTTGGGCGAATCATCATGCAGGTTTTTGCTCCACAACATTATAAGCGGTAATCGGTAATGCTGTGCACAGGATTGATTCGCAATATTGCAAACACACATCGTAATTGGCATTGTTTTAAAACAGTTAGCTTACATTTCCAACATACTTCTTGGATATCACTGCCTACATTTTAAGTGTACAGACCTTGAAACGATCACGATCTGATGAGTCACATGATCATTTGTTATTGCGTACGGATGTCCGACTCATGGTCTAAATTTCACAAGGAATACTATCATATATGTACATGTTGATATACAATTTCACTGTGTGTGCACGAATTATGAAAGGGGTGACAAACAAGATTAAATATTGCACAAAGAATAAGATGTTTCATTCATTACATTCAAGATTTCATCTGATCATCCTTATGAAAACAATAGCAGTATGTATGACGTCGTAGGTAATTGATTGAACCTGGGGCGTACACACTGCTCCTGCCGTATCTAGGGTGTTTATAACACCCCTCTGGTGATATGGACGAGGCGACGGTGAATATTTAGAAGTATTCGCAATAATTAGCTGACTCTGTCAGCAATAATATTGCATACATAAGAAGAGTATATTAAGACGGATCTATAAAATAATTATGTACAGTAACTACGATTTTGAAAATTCCGAAATGCAGTCACTTAAACACTACCTTCCTGATCACAGTTAAGTGAAATCAGGTTTGTATTGAATGGAACAGACACAGTCATCAAGTATTATATGTATGGATATTTAGAGATGCACTTATGAAGTGTTAAGTGGCCATGTGGATGAGAAATTCTTATTTGAATTTTTTTTAATTGTGTGATGAAGTAACTTTACGTTTAAACGACATGAAGCAACATACAAGGTCATGTTTATTTGTATCTCATCGATTGGAAAAAAAACTAAATAAAATGTGTGAAAGGTTTAATGTATGTACAGGAAATATTTTTTAAACAATGTTTGCACATTTTTTGTGTTTTTTTGGTGTGTTTTTTTTTTTTTGGGGGGGGGGGATCTTTGAGTCACACACATGGACCTGGTCTATGTTGTTTCACATTGATTTTTGAAGTGGAAAAGCAGAGGAACATTGTTTTATTAATTAAAAATCCACAATATATAAATACCCAGTCATTATCTATATGGACACGTCTAATACTTGTGATAGCAATAGAATAAACTAGTTTGAACAACCTTCAAAACTGAAGGCAAAGATAAAAAAAAATGGTTTAAATGTAACATTTTAAAGCTTCGACAATGAGATGACATTATTTCACACAAAACAAAGATAATTGGCAGTTGATATGGAAGTTGTTCTGTGAGCAAGTTTGGTATTGAAGGCAGTTTCCTCGATTACACCAAATTAAATCTGGTTTTAGATTCATAGTTCTAGGACTGTCTTAGCAGTGATCCAGTGTTGCATCATGGGAGTCAGCAGGCATGCATATATATTAGATGAACAATGTACATTCTGTATTTCCTCGAGTGGCATTCCCCTTTCAGTCGTGGTTTATTAAAGTATGGACTAAGAGGATTGCATATTTGACAAATCTAATCTCCAGAAAGCTGTCCAAAGACCAACTTATCAGTTTTTGAACTTAGGTCGGAGGAGAGTCGACTCTGGCCTGAGTCCCCGTAAATATGGACGTAGAATTATAAACTTCCGCCTTATCGTGGCGCCGATTGCCTGGCCCTACTACAGCACCGTTACAATATTGCTGTTTTCTTCCACAAACCTACAAACAAATGTCAGCTGTGCTTTGGTGCCATTGTGTCCAAGTTTCAACCGTTGTTAATTGTACTTTTATCGACCCGAAAGGAATGTTAAAACTCAGAAATGTATTATTTGAATTGTCAGTTTCATAACTCTTTATTGTTTGATGTATGTATTAGAGTTCATTAATTTGTGATTGTAACAATTTAATTATGTAATGGATGCATCATTCTAGATAGTATAGTTTTGAAATCCGTTTCGGTACAGTCCGTAACCCCCAAGGTTCATAACATTGCAATGTCTGAAATTTTGGTGTCCAATATGTGAAACTAGGGTTATTTAATGTCTCTAAATTTAGTAACACTTCAAAATGATTGATGACTTTCACATCCCTAACACTTCAAACCCTAAAATAGCGACGTCGATCTATTTGGTCATGTGTAGTTGTTAAGAATATAATGGTAATATTAATCATGATTATGACTATCTAAGGACAACAATGATTGATGACGACAATGTTGATGATGTATGCTCCCCATGGAGTTGAAGTATAAAAGGGCATTGTGCCGTTAAAGGTCCATACCAGGGGGTAATAATTGTAAAGCGCTTTGAGCAGTATGCGAAAAACCATATATAAAAAATTAACATTATTAAATGATGATGATGATGATGATGATGATGATGATGATGATGATGATGATGATGATGATAATGATGATGATGATGATGATGATGATGATGATGATGATGATGATGATGATGATGATGATGATGATGATGATGATAATGATGATGATGATGATGATGTACATGGTTGGGGTGGTGATTGTGGTGGTCTACCATTAATAGCATTGTTATCTATTTTCTCCCATGACATCTCAAAAACATGTAGTGCATAATGGTGTGATCATTTTCTAACCTAAGCATGACTGTGTGTGACACCTTGTTTATTCTACATTCGATTTTTGAATTGTACAAACTCCATCCGAGTCGTTAGAAGGACTGCTCTATATATACGTACCAGCCTGGTACTACCGAGTTCACCAAACAATTTTGCATCGTCTGCGTGACGCCTTCAACCTACAAGAATTGTTAGTTTGACAAATGTATATGTTTAGTAAATAGTGTGCAGGAATAGATATTACTCTTTGCTAGGTATCCCACAAACAACTTGGTCATACATTCCGCTGTCATATTTCCGTTGCCCGAACATGGAACATTTGTTAAAAATTAACCATATAGCACGATGTGTAGTTGTATTGTCTTAAAATCTCGACTTGTGTCGAATGCATAGTATTACACTATTTCTTGCACGTCGCCGTGCCACAACCATGTCAGTGACTGATATTTTCCGTTATCGACGTTCACGATATGATACAGTTCTATTTCGATCAAGGAAATACTAGTATTACCACAGTGTTGTTTAGGTGATGAGTAGTGATTAGCGTAAAAGAATTATACATTGATTTCCCGGGCTTAAATAATTTGTGGATTAAAAATGTCCAGCCGCTGCCTTTCCTTTCAAAGGGGCAATCATGATAAGAAAGATCGACGCTTAGAGTCCAGTGGTTAAAACCATGTAAAAACAGACCCAATTTCTCTTGGCCGATACCAGTATTGCAGAGGTGTGATTTGGTATACATGTCACTATGGGCGTGGAGTGCGCCACAAACGACCAACGTCCAACTTCCAATCGGATATCGGTTACGAATAGTGATATGACTCAATGTCATCAGGAAGTGTCATCGACAATGGATTTTTCTATTTATGTCATATTTTACCAAGGACACGGATCTAATTAATCATTCGTTTAAATATGCATTTGGAAGGTCAGTATAGAGGCTGATAACGATAAGATATTTCAATGCATTTGAAAACTCAAATCTATGTAATGTATATGTCGTCAACATGTTGTTCTTCTCACTTATATTAGGGTGGTTGCTCTTAACTTGTTTAAACTTTGTTGGGATAAACACGAAAGCCACGCGTGATGCATGGGAATAAATGGGAAAGTGGTTCAACTCACGCTTTCACGCAGAATAGTAAACAAACAGTTCTCGACCTCGCGTCTTGAATAACGAGAAAAGGGGCAAAACTTGACTTAAATGCCATTTCTGTGATTCAGTTTGTTTCAAGTGTGCTTAGCAAGGAATAGGTTCATGGCCTTCATTTGTTATAGTTCGTTGACCTTGATGATTTATTTGATTTTTGTCTTTACAGAACTAGTTCCACGAAGGATACAGTGATCCTACACCAAACTGGCAGGGCCAAACATTCACCTGGCTTATCGCCGTTTGCCATTAAAGTAGAGACATATTTGCGAATGGCAAATATACCTTACAAGGTATGCATATAATCGGGTTCTTTGTTCTATATTTAGGTGCTGCGATCAGTTATTAACATTATGCAGTCATTTGACGGATTTTGCAATTTCTAATTATACATAGATAATCTCTACACATTAGTACGTTGTCTGTTCGATAGGTCGAATGATTCTGTCACTGCTCGATTATTTGCCAGTGTAAGGGAATCGAGTGGATTATGTTTGTCATGTGGAAATACAACAACTCTGAACAAATGTCTTTAATGGGAACATGTAAAATCAAAGGGAAAATATTAATTTTCCGCATAATTTTAAGAGGAAGGGAATGTGTGTGGCGGTATATATATATATATATATATATATATATATATATATATATATATATATATATATATATATATATATATATATATATATTATATATATATATATATATATATATATATATATATATATAATTGTATGTGTGTGTATGTGTGTGTGAGGCAGACAGAGATAAGAGAGGGGAAGAGGGTAACAGACAGACAGACGGACATATACAGACACAGAGCACACACACACATACATACATACATACATACATACATACATACATACATACATACATACATACATACATACATACATACATACATACATACATACATACATACATACATACATGTACACACTCACAAAATGTCACTCGTCAGGGAGAGCCAGAGACAGACATAGAGCGACAGACACACATGGAGGGAGAGACAGACAGACAGACATATAGTGAGACATACATGGAGAGACGAAGAGAGACTGAGAGATACATAGCCCCACAGTAACCTCCCTCCAAGTCAACCAATTCATCCATTTTGAAATAAACACATCCTCTTTATTCCTATTCAGAGTGTCCATGGCAAGAAAAAATCTCCAAAGGGAAAAGTGCCCTGGATCGAGTATAATGGCGAGACGGTTTCAGACTCCTCGTTTATTATTGAGTTTCTCAACAAGAAACTTGATGTTGACCTACAAAAGGAGCTATCAAATGAACAAAAGGCGGTCGGTCAAGCTTTCCAGCGACTGGTGGAAGAAAATCTATACTGGTAAGAAAGATAACGAGTTACAGTATGGTACCTGCAGAAAATCTGCGTTCTTCGGTAGAGTCAAATTGATCGACACTCGTCATACTTATAGCATGGTAAATTGTATTAAAACAAAGACTATGTATTGAGAGGCAAGTGGTTTAACCATTCGGCCACCACCAACCTGAGATAGACAGAGACAGACTCGAGGAGGGAGAGCGGGGAAGACAGGGAGACATACGTGATATGATGAGAGAGAGTCGATGGAAAGACGGGAAGGCAGGGAGACATACGTGATATAATGAGAGTGAGTGAGTGAGTGAGTGAGTGAGTGAGTGAGTGTCTGTGTCTGTGTCTGTGTCTGTGTCTGTGTCTGTGTGTGCGTATGTATGTGTATGCGTTTAATATTTCGAAAAATTCTTTTTCATATCCTATCAGGTCGTTACTTTACGCTCGTATGGTAGATAAAGAATTTTCCTCAACAATGCGTGAAAACATGCCACGTGGATTTATGATGGACATATCCTTGTGGAGAGGTAAAGGTCAAGTCCAGAAAGCTCTACATAATCAGGGATTAGGAAGACACTCGAGGGCAGAAATATACCAGATTGCTGAGCATGACATACAAGCATTGTCTAACTACTTAGGTAAGTTCACTACACCTTCCATGATAATTGTTATGGTGTAATATCTACTCATTGTACTGGATGCATGGAAACTATGTACTGTATTTATCGATACTTGTTTCGTCGATTCCACAAAGTGAACTGTTATTTACGCCAACCAAAACAAGTCAGTGAAATTCAAGCACTGTTTTTCAAGTGAATAGATAACATTTATAAATGTTTGTGTTTGTTCAAGAAGACTGAGTCACTGTATGTTGATAGTTTCAGGCCGGGGTTTCCCGGTAAAAAGGGGGGGGGTGTACTCAGCTGGGTAATGGGTACATGTGTACCCAGGCGGATTCAAATTACAAACACAAACGCTACAAAAATTCAAAAGTTTACATTCTACCTGAAATATGAGTCAAAATCCTCGGAAAAATTGAAAACCGGCAACGTAGAAAGTTTGTTTTGAAATTCAAAAAAAAATAAGAAAATCGGAAAATTGGAAACTACGTTGTCCAAAATATGGGGTCAAAGGTTGTTTTTTACGTGTTCAGAGAGGGGTCAAACCTTCACACACAGTGCTTAGGAAATCAAGAGTAAAAAATCTACATCAGACAAAAAGGGACTTTGAAAACCGTGATACATATGTGAGTACCTACCCCGGGGTTTCAGGCGAAGCGGTTATGTTTTTCACGAGGGATCGTTGTAGCAATTCAGCGAGAAAGATTGATATCGATATGTCAAGTTTTTCGACATTATGTTGAAGATTTGTATCTACATTGTATATAATGATAACAGTAAAAAGGATGTGAAACGCTTCCTTATATGAACTTAACAGTTGTGTCCATTTTGCAACGTTTTCAATCATTTAATATAATTTTAGATTTTCCTCCTTCCTGGATAGTATTGAATTGTTTCCTTGTATAGTCTGTTTTTTCTTTAAGATCTTTCATGAACTTTTTTAATTTGTCAGGAGAAAATCAGTTCTATTTTGGTGATGGTGGCTCGGACGTAGATGCCAGTATCTTTGGTCTGCTAGCAACATTTGCATACGAATTACCAGGTTCACCCCAAGAAAAACTTCTTAAAGGTAGATATCAGAACTGAGAATATATATTTGTGATGACTTTTGCTGTCACATGAAAAGATAAAGATATCATATCACAAAATGAATGAATTAGTACAGTTTGAATTTTGAAAGAATATAGGAACCTAGACTGTCGACAGTCGTTCATGCCTTTTTTGCTACTAAAACTAAAGTCGTCGCTTCGCTCCGATCCGGAGCAATACTATAACCGCGTACTGATTATTTAGCAACAGCGAGTGCCGGAGGCACGAGACTACGGCACTCGCAATTTCCTATCAGTACGCGTTAGTATTCAGTGCTACGGAGCGAGGCGACAGCTTTGTTTTAGATGAAACGTAGTAAAAAAAAAAGAGGCACGAACGGCTGTCGACAGTCTAATAGGAACCTAATTTCCATGAAATTATTTGATTAATTTGTGTTGTGCTGTGCTGTGTTGTGTTGTGTTGTGTTGTGTTGTGTTGTGCTGTGCTGTACGTGTTGTGCTGTGTTGTGAGATGCTGTGTTGTGTTCAGTGTTGTGTTGAGCTGAGCTGAGCTATGCTGTGTTGTGTTGTGAGATGCTGTTGTGCTGTGTAATGCTGTGCTGTGTTGTGTTGTGTTGTGTTGTGTTGTGTTGTGTCGTGTTCTGCGATGTGCTGTGTTGTGTTGTGTTGTGTTGTGCTGTGCTGTGCTGTGCTGTGCTGTGCTGTGCTGTGTTGTGCTGTGCTAGGCTATAGTATTGTCGAACGTTGACAAAATCCTGAATATAATAATTATAAACATTTCCGTGTTGAAAAAATGAAGAAACGAAATACTAGAGGAGAAGCATTCTGGAAGAATATTCAATTTGAGACTTTAATGCAGGAAATACATGTAGCTTGATAAGTCATGACCTCTCGACCTGTACATCATGCCGTCACTAACTGTTGCAGACAAGTGGCTATTTTATTGTCAGAGAAGTCTCAAACAATATCAATGTATCGGTTAGAGACAGAACAAGGAAATAGTTTCAACCGTTGTGCCATTCATATTGCTGATGGTGGAGTATTTCATTGTGATAATTGGCGATATGCCAAACCTGTAGAGTGGTAACTAGATATATAGATATATATATATAACACTGAGTAAGCCATGCAGGTTGGTTTTATCTGACGTCGTGTTAAAGTTGTCATAGAAAAGAGAAGACAATGTCAAAATAATGTGACATGTTGAACTATAGGTCAGAATATCGATTTTGTTCTGCCGAAAATAAAAAAAACAGCATTTGAAATGTGTTATCGTCAAAATAATCTTAGATAGTGATGTGATCGCTCAAGGCTATCGTTACGATAAACCCAAAACAAAAATACTCTGTTTACGATGTAAGTTGTTTTTTTCTGCCCTTTCCAGGTGATTGTAAGAACCTGTATGACTATTGTGAACGAATGAAGGAAAAATATTGGCCTGACTGGGATAAATGCATCATGGGAGACACACCCATAACTAGTTTTCCAGCAGTTCCCGACTCTGATCCCACTGTCTTGAAAGTAGAGACATCAAAGGAATCAAAGAAAAAAGACAAAGGAAAAGTAACCGAGAACAACCAGGAAACGCCACCAGCGGCGGAGGGAGATGCAGCGACAAATGGAGTTGCGAATGGAACAGATGAAGCCGCGACGGCAGAAGAATCAACCGAGCAACCTACAGACAAGAAGGCAGATGAGAAGGTTGAAGATGGAGCACAAAATGGCAAACAAGACGAGAATGTCGCGGAAGCAACGGATAAAACAAAAACAGATGAAGCGAAGAAAGAAGAAAAAGCAGCAGAACCCCCAAAAGAAGATGCAAAGGCGGAGGAACCACCTAAGGTCGAAAACGAGGCTGAGAAAGCAGAAGCAAAAGAAGACAAGAAAGAAAGTGAAGACGCTAAAAAAGACAGCCAAGACGTAAAGGATGCAGAAAACGGCGATGCCAAGGAAAATGGGAAAGTAGAAGACTCTCAGCAAGATGAAAGCAAGAAAGTGAATGGCGACGAGGAAAAATAATAGTTATGTCTTTTAGAAATAGTGCTATTTATGAGGAAATGATAATACACGTGGCCATTACCACAAAACAGATCTACAGTTACCTTCATATATCTACATCATAGCTGATAGTAAAATATCTGATCAGCCAATCTATCCCCGCATGACAGGGTCTCTTGCTCTACACAATATTGAGACACTCTTCCGCTGACGCAGCCAATGCATTGTCTTTTTTTTCACAGGATATAGGTTAAAGTGCATGTATTCGGAGCTAGTTCAATTTATTAAATTTCCTTGCTACTGGAAATGGACGAGTAGTTATTTTCCGATGGACATTATGTATGTAGCATTTATAGTACACATTGTATATAAGGTGCAACAACCGTAGCATTTGTGTAGTTATGAACATACTGTCCTTGTTAATTCAACACCCCATGTACTCATATACCTAGCTTGTCTCCAAAGTTTCATACACAATAATCCTGCATTAGCAAAATGAATAGCAGTTATATTTGGTCGACAAATATATCCGTGAGTTGGAACACTGCTCAGGACGGGGCAAAGGTCACATGTGGACCAAAGGACCCGGCACTGTAGTGATCATACACTACATATATATCTTTATATTCTCAATTTATTAATTATTAATATTTTTCTCTGATTTTGAAATTAGAAATATATCCGATGTGGGTACCGGTTGTATTGATAAAGATAACATGAAAGCGAGGCTGTTGCTC
Organism: Glandiceps talaboti; assembly: GCF_964340395.1. Lineage (NCBI taxonomy): Eukaryota > Metazoa > Hemichordata > Enteropneusta > Spengelidae > Glandiceps > Glandiceps talaboti. Next base: position 16,658,803 of record NC_135563.1, on the reverse strand, counting down.
GTAATTATGCACTGGTATCAAACTTCTAGTGTACAACTCGTCTATTGTGGTTGTCTGTTATGCATTGATATAATCTCGACCTGAAATATAACTTGACAGCGAATAATAGCTATTAAAGGGACATATACTGAGTATATACGTGTTCGCGCCTACTTTTTGCAGCACATTTTCAAGGTACTTGTACTGTAGTTTTCTACTTACAGAAGCATACTTACCCATCACTTGAACTATGTCTTAGGATATAACTTAGCAACGATCCGATGACGTAATTTGTCACACGTTTAAATATGTTTTGGAAAGTCCTACTATATGATCAACTGTGCAGAAGGCATTCAATGACAGCAACATTGTACTAGAATAAAGGTTTTATGCAAGCATTTTCACAGGTGGTGAAAAAAACGTATAAACTTAGCTTGTGCCACTTTAATCAGAGTAAAATGGTAACCACGCAACTACAAATAATACAACAAATTGTTTTTACAAGTTTCAAATTGTGTATTGAAATGGAATTCATCAATTTTCACTGAAGGTTTAATTAACACATATAATAGGGTACTTAATTTGTTGATAAATATCCATCCAATAAATCGAATCGCCAATGGCTATTATAACCAATACGTAACAACAGCCTGCAAATTGACCTTGAACTGAAGTGTAGCTTGAAATGTTCGTCTTTTTTCAAGTATTCAAAGCTTTGATTGTTTTGAGTTGAACACACAGAAATCATACGTCACTTGGGGAAGTCTTAATTCACACTATTGACACTTTTGAGAAGGTTTGTGTAGACGATAGCTATAGTATATTTATAAAGATAGCCATTTATTGTTGCAGTAGAATTACGGAATTTGGGCGAAGCAGAGTGTGCTTGCCTAATCGATGAAATACTAGTACTATCAACGTCACGTCTATAGTTACTTAGTGTGTAATCTATATTCTTATTTATGTAGTAGAGGGTATATTGTTCTGTCTTAAGTAATCTTCATGGTGTGTTGATGACAAAAATGTCTGGTTCTGAAAACGACGAAACGACGGACAGTAAAACTTTATTAAGTGTCATATATTTTGAGAAACGGTCCAGAATATTTCGAGGGGTCACCTTCACGAGAAAGGGATGAATCATCTTAAAAGGGGGGGGGGTCAGTTTTATGTGATAAGCTGGAATTAAGGCTAATAGTCTTAGATTTTGTGGTCTACTATTTCCGCCTCAAGTGAATCATTTCCTGTCCACAATTCTCACCAGGAAAGACATGCCTTTAGTATTAGCAGTTATTGGCAGAAAAATCACTTCACTGCATGATCTGGCCATTATTTCTGATGACCGTTAGAAATATATGCAAGTAGCGATTTATAAATTAGTGTGCTATAGTGAATTGCATGCATGTTTATCTAATACGCAGTTTGTTACGTAAATGGATTATTTTCCACTTAAATATATTTGTAATTTAGATATATCGATAGTGAATTTATTGGTAATAGACAGTATCATAGATTGTAGCTTTTATCTGATTACTTGGACCATTATCAGCATTATTTTGACTTGTTTTAAAGCAATCCTGGACAACTTTAGCTGCAGATTAACTAAGGATTGTGAATTGGTCAAAACATGTACAGATTTCAACTTAAATCCCACTGAAATGTGGTCTTTAACCACAAACATATATTTGAATTCTTGATTTCTGGATACCCATATTTGCATAACTAGTGACAGAAATATGGACACTATATTCTGATATACATACATATTGGTAGGGGCAAAATAGTTAACAAATGTAAACTACATGAATTCTTCCATTGCTATTGAATATAAAGGCGTGGTAAGATGTGTAAATTAGAACACGATGCTACATTTATTTATCATCACGTATTCTTGTCATCATATTTGCGTTATGTCAACGTTGCGATTTCATTTCTATTTAGGACATGCATAAAGAAGGAAAAAAAAGCAGATATACACAAGTTAATTTTAGTTTATAGACTTAGATTACCAAATGCAGGGAAATATTAAAGCCTGTATCTATGATGAAATAAATTCATTAAACTTGTCATACGACAACGTGTGTTTTATTTTATATATATGCTTGTGTGTGTGTGTGGGGTGTGTGTGTGTGTGTGGGTGTGTGTGTGGTACTTGTGATAGAGCGTGGCAAAAAATGGTTGTCAGGAACGTCAGACTTATTCTCAGCCTGTGGGCTCAATAGTGCTACACAAACAAACATACCTCCTCAGCACTTATAACAGTCCCTGTAATCCTTACCACAGCGTAAGGTTATTTTTACTGGGTTGATAATCAAACACTGTTATTTTACACCTGATATGAACGTTTTAATTGAACGGGACAAGTAGCTGAAACGCTTTACTTCCCCGTTAACGGTTGTATTAACAATAAACTTCAATTTCATTTTTCTTTCAAGAGCAACCCATCCCAAGTGTCCAGCCCAGGTTTTAGCATATGCCAAACATAATTGGTTGGAAGAGCAAACGGAGAAAAGTACACGTCTCACAAACATAAACGTCATGCAACTCCCACTCATTAAAGTTGCACACCCCTTGTTCTCTTTCCCATAAAATACCCATTATAGTAATTGAATGAACTGGTAAACGTCTTGCCACAAGTACTTCTGACATATACATAGCGCCCTCTCTCAGTGAAATTTGGCACTTCAGCAATGTTCAGTAGTCACAAGTGCCTTCAAAACTCCATGGAAATGGATCAGTTAAGAGTGAACAAGGAAATTATATTCGCATAAACGAGTGCATGAATTAGACATATCATTATATCTGATAGGATTCAATACTAACCTAACTAGGATATATTGGTACACGTAACACATTGTTTTCCAATCGTGTCACACAGTGGGACTAAGTAAGGTGCGCCCTCAACGGCGACACTTTCAGCTTCTTGAATTCCAGTTACTAACAGAAATGTGTCAAGTCTTGAAATATTCCTGCCCCGAAGTGCACTTGAACAAGACTAACTTTACACTAACCTCATGAAACAAAGCAATCTTCCTAGAAAAATCAACCATAACTGACATAAATCAATTACCTTGTTACTAGAACTTACTTCGTTTTCAGGATAGCCTGTTAATACTTTGACTCGTTTAGTTAGGGAGTCGCAGTGTTTGCCAACGAAGCTATAATATATATTGAGGGAAAACGAAAAACAAAACATGCATGCTGTAAAAAGTGCCCAGTTCTATTCTAAACATCTTACACATTTTACATTTCGTCAATAGAACAACTTTCTGGACAAAATAGACGGTTTCTGGGGAAAGTAACTAATTTGATTCCAGACTGAGATATACTGAGTTGTGGAGAGACCTACCTTGGGAGATGTCTCATTGATTCCTATGAGGATCAAGTTTGTCCGATGTGGTATTATCTAGGTAAAGATAAAATGAAGGCAGTTTTCAAGCTCTCGCAAAGATACAAATTGCAGCAGTGATATATCCTATTACAAATGACAACAGTATAACACATTACTCCATTGATATTATTACTATCGTACAGGGGTATTTAAAAAATAACAGGTAGCGACCCCCCCCCCCCCCATCCCCGGCATTTGTGAATGTATCCTAAAACTTATGCCATCCTTATGTCATCCTAAACTTAGTGGCAATGTACAACACTATAAGTGTTGCACCTGCTACGTCGAAACATAGACCTACACACATTACACATTGTACACATTCTGGGGTAGACAAGTAACTAAATCATGATGCGCGTTTATGATCCGGCGAGGCTAATAAGTCAGCGATGTTACCACATGATAAAAATCAAGCGACATCAAAAGAAACAAGTGGCTACATCTTCCTATAATTGCCTATCAAGATTATAATTTAGATAATAAGTACAAATTGGACATTGTCCAATTCTACAAAATAATGACGTCGTCATAGTAACAGTAATTTTAGTGATAAATAACAACCTGTTTATTTGGATCAATGTAACCACGAACACTACGGCCAATAAAGACAACAAGGATGTATACGTCGTTATCTATTGAAATGTAAAGGGAAAGTTTACAAAACCTACAAAATTAAAATTTACCATATTGTGCATTTTTAATAAACGGTAAATTAGCACGAATACTCTGGACTTCGAAAATTAGTTGGCCATTTCCTGAGAATATCCCCCATTTTTAAATAAAATTTGCCCAACATATTACTCTGTAAATGATATAAAAACATTACCTTTGATTTGATTAATGAGTATTTAATGAGTAATTACATTTCATACATTTAGGTAACTGGGTAGGCGGCTACTCAAAGGCTGGCCAACTGATTAAAGGAGATATTTTAATAACGTCTGTATATCAAAGGTTGAGTACCATGTCTATTGTAATTAATAAGTCAATATGTAGAATGATTGTCGTAATTTGGGTTTCAAAGTTATTGACTGTATAGTATGATCATAATAAACTCTTACAGTCCATATTTTTTTTGTCAGTCGAGACAAATAGCTGAATACTAGTGTTAAAAGATGCAGTACTGGTAAAAGTATTTTTAGCAACTACAGAAAAGTGGCATTGTTTTTTTGTTTTATTATAATTCACGAATATGATGCATAATTTATCTGTGCACAAACAGGAGCGTGCAAGGTATTTGAATGAAAATGCATGAAACGTTTTACTTTGAATTTAAAGTATATTGTAAGTTCCCTGTATTCAAGGCTGTAGTTTTACTGCGTTGTAAACTAATTAAAGAAATGTTGGTATGTTATGAAGATATGGTAGTTTGGTCGTCTCTGTTATACCAGTTTCATATCAATGCCCATTGCCATCATTCCACACCATTAATTCTACCCATCGAACCCTCACCAGCTCTCTCTCTCCCTCCCTCCCTCCCTCCCTCCCCCTCTCTCTCTCTCTCTCTCTCTCTCTCTCTCTCTCTCTCTCTCTCTCTCTCTCTCTCTCTCTCTCTCTCTCTCTCTCTCTCTCTCTCTCTCTCTCTCTCTCTCTCTCTCTCTCTCTCTCTCTCTCTCTCTCTCTCTCTCTCTCTCTCTCTCTCTCTCTCTCTCTCTCTCTCTCTCTCTCTGATATATCGGTAGCTAGATTACCATCTGCAATACATGCCAAAGTCATAAAGGAAAAAAAATATAGGTGTAATTAGTTTATGTTGACTATGTATGCTTTATCCATCTATTAGTTTATCTATGTATGCGTATGTGGTCTTTCAACAACACATTGCACGATATTTTGCCTCCATCTTTTGTAAAAAGGATCTCCGCGGTTGTAGTTCATTGCTTTTTATAGCGAGTACTGAAAGCTGGCAAAGCCAAAGTTTACACATGTCTAGTTGATTGGTCATGTCAATATATGCATAACACATCCGAACTCACTCCGACACAGTTGCTTTTGAACTATACCACAAATTATTCACATGTGAACTTTGCAAGAAAGTTTGCGAATAAGGTATCCTGAAATCTCGTTTATGTGCAATAATTTGTTTAAATAATGAATATTACAGAGTAATCTTAAGATTAGTCTTTTTGATTTGTTCCAAGTAAAATTGCGAAAATCCCGATCGTCTGACACAGCATGTGCAGGCAATACTATCAATACTGAACTGATACATGGCAACTCTAAAGTCTCTTATACGGCGGCGGCGAATGAAAACAATAACAACTAACTAAATGAAGAATAAGTATCGGAAATTCATCGAGCGTTAGTGACGAGTTTTATTTCCTACTAAATACTGCGTCTCGCTTTGTGGTGATGACTTAATAATGTTCAATATACCTCCTGCATCGATATCCCCATCGCCTATTTTCACATGCACCCTCGCATTCACATCCAAACCCTGTCACGCTGGCAGTGTTCTGTTGTCATGGACAACGTGGTATTATGTAAATAATGGGTTTTTCTCGGAGAGCAAGCTGTGACATACCAAGGACAGAATTTAAACTGATCAAGTAAAGGCATTATACTGGGTGTTAGTTTCCTTTTGTACATTTCTGAAATACACGATATATGTCGCTACAATCAACTTGATGTACCATGGCCCTGGAAACGCATTTATCAGCTGATTGGATTTCGTGACTGTAGTTGTCTGGGAAATGCTTGCGGCTTTGATGAAAGAAATGTCTACAGACCACATGTAATTGTCAATGTTACTTCACACAGAGTGCAGTACTCTCAATATTGCAGTCTGTTGTGCGACGTTGTGGTAAAGAACGTTATCCGAGTCCTCTGATCTGTGTGGACTAGTTTACATGTATTAAATAAATCAATGCAAAATATGGGCTTAGACTAAATGTTTTGTTTGAGAGAATAACAGTTATCATAGGAATTTTATACACATAAACTAGTAAACTAAGCTAAACTAAACTACTAGTTTTCACTTCACGAGAGAAGAAGTCTGGCTTTTTTTTTCAATCGTTTGTTAAACAAGTGGCGGCAACAGAAACATTCAAACGGTTTTTAACTTGAGTGAGTACCAGAAATTTCCCCGTTGCCAGTTACTGTAAAATGATATGGTAGTCTAGCTTAATACTACACGAATTCAAGTTGTAGTTTGAAATCAATTCATGGTCAAAAAGCACATTAAACGGTCAAAACCATGCTAAAATTCTTCTTTAAGATATGTCGTGAGAAAATTCCCGCCAATCAAAATAGCTTTTCTCAAAATATTGAGTAACCACATCTATAATGTCCAAGTCGAATATCCCCAGGCTGTTTGTTTCGTGACTCAAAACAGAAACATTTTTTAAAGATAATTTGACCTTTAGGGGCTGGGTATGCACAACCTCAGATTTGGTGTCTTCTCCAGAGGAGGTTGACTGTGTGGATAGTCCACCCTCTCCCGTCATACGCAAGAATGGCACATTTAGCATAACTCAGATCCAGCCACTCTGTCATATCTGATGACTATTTCCTGTGTTGTCTACGTCCTCTGCTCGCACTGCAAAGGGACATTTATCTAGTTCTAATTCGTGAAGTACCTGATCATGATTTTACGTTCGTCGAATTGGATGTCTTTCAGAAGACAACCCTTTGTATGAACCATGCTAAAAACCTGATCATTTGTAACATAGTCTACTTGGAATGAAATCCTCAGCATATGTCGGAAGATCCACACTTCAAACGTTTCTAGTTTTTCACGAAGTATGTTATATAAAGTTCAACCTTGCCATGAATCAGACGAAGTATGTTATATAAAGTCCAACCTTGCCATGAATCAGATATCAAAGTTCGTTTAATAAATTTAAAAAAGACGAGCCTTAAAACTTGCTGTAAACGGAACATTTATCATGAATATGATTTAATACTGAGACCATATGACATCTCAATAAATGAATTCCGCTCACAGGTATTACAAGCAAGCTGCCAGTTTGTCATCAACGATGTATCGTGTATTTCTAAAGACATAAAGTGCTCTTAGCTTGATGAATATACAGCTGATTAATTATATTTTAGGCCGACATAACGTCGATGGTGTACATTATATATTCGACGTATTTTACTGCATCTGTATTTCTTTTAAAAATAACACATTAGCAACATATATATTATCCATGTGTTGAAGATGGTGTGTTTACCATTTTTAAATGCGTCCAAAATCTGATTTATCGTTATGTGATTATGGGAGTAAATGCATACTGATTCCTATAAATCTCTACTGAGTGTGGGTAGCCATGATGTCAAAATATATTTTGATATATCTAACTTTAATTTTCGCACGCTATAAACAGATGTCCTATTGATCAGAAATAATTCACATCTGTAACATTACTACAAAATAGAAAGGATTTCACTCCGTGGAGAAATTTCTTTCCATTGTCACTGTTGTCATCAACGATGAGAAAAGATGTGACGTGACGTGACATGACGCAAACAACGTTAACACGACATTATGGAATGTGGTCTTGATGTGACTGTGTAGAATCGTATTATGACAAGTCATTTGGTGCTATAGGTCTATATCCTATCGCGTAGTTCAATTTGTAATAAATCATATTTCATAGCGGTCTAATTAGCAAAGATCAGCACAGGGTAAACACGTTTCCTGTTCGTGTCGCCAGAAGAGGAGGGGGGGGGGAATTGACAACATCAATATTTTGTGGTCATCGCCTTTACCCCCTTGCTCACAAAAGATTGTGACCCCATGTTTTGTATCATTATTATCCCTTGCTTCAAATAATTTGTTAAAATAATGTTAGAAACTCTATTTTGAAACAAATACGGTTTCTCCATCAGTCATACTTCTCAATCATTGGTTACGTCATAATCTAAACGAACCGGGATCAAAGGCAATAACCAAGCACTCTGACAAGTGTTGTTGACACTAAACAACTCGTCTACCAGACGTCAAGACCTCGAAGCAAAAAAACAACAACAACAAAAACATGGCAATTATAAACAGATGAAGAGCTAGACGAAGCTGTACACTAATATCATTTGAGCGATGACGTAATGAATCACTGTAAAAGGTTACATCTATATCATTTCAATACTTGGAGTGTTATATCTGTGCATGGGAGTAGTACAAACGTCTCTCATGTATGTGTGTGTGTGTGTGTGTGTGTGTGTGTGTGTACTGTGTACTGTGTGTACATTTACACCTGCTAATTAGGTTCAGAAATTTGACATGAATGAATACTCTATCTGTGCTGTACAAGTCTTATGTGATTCGGTGAATATGGAGTTAAGAGGCACGCATATGTATTAGATGAACAATGTATATTCATGACTCTTAGTGATAAATAGTCATGAATATTCATTGTTTATCTAATGGTAATTGTTGACTCCCATGAGGCAATGCTAGAGCACTCTATAGCTCGATAGATGTGAAACAAGTTTCATTTTGGTGTTTCTTGGCAATCGTGCTAAATTTGTATGATGTGAAATCATAAAATGAATCTCCAGAGCCCAAAGTATACGAAAGTGCCTTTATTTCCTGGAGTGGTGTTCCCTTTTCAATAATAACACAGACATCCAGATTTGTACAAGTGCCATGGGATTTTGGCGGACACAAGCTTACGTGTCCTTTGAATTACTTACGAAGACATTAAGATTCTAACTTCGTAGGCTGTAAGATGAAACCTAACTTCCTGAGCGTACCCAGGAAATTAATGTTAAAGAAATATCAAGAGACACATGGAGTCGACGTAGGTGTCGTGTCAGGAATCATAGAAATTGCTGGCAGAGGACAGTTTCAAAAATTTGACCTAGGGTCGAAAATTAAAATAAATAAAGAAGTATTTAAATAAAAATTGATTTAATAGATTTTCATGTTTTGTATTATATATTGTTACTCTCGAGATCGCCAATTCCTTAAATATTCTCTGTAAATGTATCTAGAGATGTCAGGCTGCAAAACTCAACACCCTTACAATTTGCAAGGATGACATTTACACTTTGCAATACCGGGTTAAGTGGCCCATAATGTTGTCACGCATGGGCATTTTCCAGTACGGCCATTCTATTCTGACTCTCATCACACAACAGTGTTATCCATGCCAATATGAACAGCTGTACTTAGTCGTCATTGTTAGAAATCGTTGACAGGAGTCATCACCCGGTGTTGTTTTCTACATTATACTTATCCTCGCACTATTCATCGCTACGGCGTGTGTCGCCTACTCAATTTCAGTTAATACGCACTGTACTTTTTTATGCGCGAAGTTATTACACGTTTCGTGCTTTCCTTTGGGTCGACCAAGAAAAATCCTGATATAATTCGCGGCTACTAGTACGCTGAGATGATTGTCATTCCTTTGCAAATTTGTCATAGTTACACATACAGTTGGTTTTAACACACTATTCTCATGGTTGATTTTCCACATTAATATTTCCGCCATACTTATGATTTACATTTTCCAGCCATTAATGATCAACAGAGCAAAAATGAATGTTTACGCCGACTTCAAGCCTTGAACTGTTACGATAATCTATATTCGCTGTCAACCACGACTGGCATGCATGGTGGCGATGTTCACACTGGGAATCCGTTGTACCTACTGATATGCATTGTACATTATCAGGATACTTTTGGAATATTTGACTTTGAGCAGCGGTAATAGAAGACCCATAGTATTTCATCTCCTCTTGTACGCTTGGCATACAGTCAAATACAAGATAGACGATTTGAGAGATCGGTCTCTCTGGATTCTGTCAAATGATGTCCTCTGTACAAGAACGATAATCATCATCACGCTTGAATAGGACTTAGCTGTTTAAAGTTCTTCTGGGGAAACATACACTTGACGTGGATCACTAAGCAAAGCGACATAGGATGAAATTGTGTACTCTCTGACCAAGGGAAACTATGGCTATTGCATGTCACTCATTCCTATTGTTCACAGTTGTTGCACTGACCATGTATTTGGCTTCAGGTAAGACCTATCACTTCATACTCCTATATCGTTTCCATATAACTATCTCCAACCCAAACCTGACAATATTGAAGGTGGATATTTAACTGGATTTACGTTTCATTTCAAGGTGCTTGCGTTAATCAAACCTGGCTGTTAAAGTACTAGAACGTGGATAGAATATAAAGCACGTAACATGTGTTGCAAATTGGTGATCAAGCCTATAGCTTATACGAACTTGTCTGTCTATATAAAACAATCAATCAGTTGAATCGGCAAAATATCAAACATGTAATCAAGTTGATGGCATCATGGTATCTGGTTGTTTCGAGTAATAACTTTAGTCAAGTTGCAAAACCATTCCTTGTTGTCATGATGTAAACAATACCGGCTATTAACTGAAGATCAGTTTCTCAAGAGTAACTCTGAATTGACACCGTCACTGAATCATAATGCAATATGTGCTACTTATAATACACTTGAACACACGCATTTCGCTTCAAATGTATCACACAATTCTTCACTCATGTAGTATTCATGTAAAGAAATCTGTCATAAAACGGGTTCTTCTTTAAATTCATGAATAAAGGAAAATTATGCTGAACATTATGTATATCAATCATGTGCTTATAAAGCATATGTGCACCAGGTACTTGAGCCATCAATTTTTGGCATATCAATGCATCGTTAATTATTATGCTAATTATGCAAATCGTTTTATTTGATGTAGTAGTAGTTGAAAAAATGATGACATTGTGAAAATACTTAATTATCATATCCATTATACAAAATGCTATGCACTAATCTCGCTAAAATGTGAATAATATATTGCTTCATCCATAAAGAATATATTTACCGGGTATTGATTTAATTTAGTCGCATCTTACTAAGTAAATAAGGAAAACAACAAATTTCATTCAATAATATACAAATTAGTGTGATTGATATGCATCGAATTTATTGAAAACCTAATCAGATTTAGATATGAGCAAAGATGTGCAGAACTGGTGCATCACATCGAACCAAACGTTTTTGACACAATGCCGCTCTTGAATGATGGCTAAAGAAAAACGGCGGATTTTGATAAAAATATGTAAGTTTGAGTGATTACTATGCACAAATTTTGCTTTAAAACCTAGTTCTTGCACAACAACATACACTATGTGTACCAGGTTTCATTGTGTTAGAGCCTATGGTTCTAGAGGAAATGATGATACAAACGCGCACACACACGTGCGCGCGCACACACACACACACACACACACACACACACACACACATACGTACGTACGCGCTCGCACATACATACATACATACATACATACATACATACATACATACATACATACATACATACTTACATACATACATACATACATACATACATACATACATACATATAGCCACAACATAAGCATTCCTTGCGAAGATAAAATGGCTGCAGTGAAATTATGCGATTTGATTGACTTTTCTATTAAAGCCGACATTGAAATGCATACGAATGACTGTGTAGTTGGGTTTCGAGGGTATACTCATCATCAAATGTTTGAACTTCTTAGTGTTAACAGAGAATGCAAACATTTACCACTGAAGTGCACTGGAACAGAGGTGCTGTGAAGATTTATATACGTATCCCTTTGAGTGAGTCGCTACAAGTGACTATGGACAGTTATCACCTTTTTGATATTTATGTAGTACTTTGAAAGGTTTTGCAATTCATTCTACGTCATGGTTCTGTCTAGCTTATCACTCATTAGAAACATTAAAGCTGACATTTCACATTGTGTCAAATGTGACCTTACAAACACCTTGCTTGATTAAGGTCATATTTCCTATTGCCTAAGATAACGGTTTTACTTTTGATTTTTATGAGCTACCTAAATTATTTATACGTATACTGCTTTTTTTCACTGTATCTGATGTACACGAATCATGCTAGGAGAATTGCCATCGTGTTATTTACCGTCTCACTACATATCCCTGGCGATTCCTTGCACAAGGTAATCATGTGAAGATATTAAGCTTTGACTGCAGAACATAGTCAACCGATCTTATATTTCCTCGCAGCATCTTTTACAGTTGTATATTTGTTATTCAGAAAATGTTTGCACGTTGTGAATCGCAATTGTCAATTACACATACAACGGAAAGTTGGTTGATCAGTTGCTTTGACAGCAGTCCACATGATACATATTTACTTTGAAATAAAAGTAAGTTTGCTTAATGTGGATTAAATAAAGAAATAATTCAAAAGCGTGTTTGCGTTCTAAAACAATTTTATGACACATTTTTGGAGGATTATGAAACTTAAGTGAGCTAAGAATATTAGTTGTCCTGGATTGAAATAAAATACTGCTGTTTTTTGTGATTTTGCCAAAGTGGGAACTCAAGTCGACGGCTGAAATGTGACTGAATTGAAACTAATTGAATCAGGGGCAATGGACCATAAATCAATCACTGACACACGGTGCAAAGAGAGCTAGGTGAAATGGTGAAATCAATTTGAAATAAAGGGGTAGTCAGTGTTACATTCCATTAGTTTAAGTGTAAAATGCTAATAACTGAAATCATGACAACAAATACAGACGTGAGAATACATCATCGTTTTGAGCATGGAGCATGCGCAACAATAAATGACAACTGAATATGAAGTAGACGTCGAATTAATACAGCGAGCCCCACATGTTGTAGCACGCTAATTCTACCAAATATGTATTGTCACTATTGTCCCCTTCTATAACATATTTTACTCAATAACTTTATTAAACAGAGGGGTAAATCATAGCGCTAACCCACATTGACATTAAAAAATAATAGAGAACATAAGTCATAAAATACAGAATGGTGTTTTTCGCGAAAAGGGTACACTGTCTGCATTTCGTGATTCGTCAATTTTGCCAACATCATGATGATATCGATGTTAGGACACATTGGATCTACCATGTAACAGAAGTCATTCAGATCAGTGACGCAATTTATCACTACCAAGTCATCATAGATTTACTTGTACATTCTACAGATAACAAATAGCATCTATGGCCCCTTAGGTCATACCAATTTGAGTTCTATTTGGTACAATAGCATATGAATCAAATTTTGCTTGCACAGTAAACTGTTCCCTAACGTAGATGATCCAACAAATTTAGAGGCATGTCTTCCCAATTATAGAGTGACCGCATCAAAAACAAATGAAATAATAGCGAGACTGAAAACATAATTACACTGCGTCTGCTCTCGGCAAAAAAAACATTAGGCTCAGCACTAACAGTGACAATACCAATAAATATGTTGTTTTTAAAAGAAATCTTTAGTGTTAAAGAAAAATGGTGAATACAAAACACTTTGATTTCGGAAAGGTCAAGGTTGTGTTTAAAATACTATGATAGTGACGGAAGGATGTCAGAGATTACTGGTTACAGAGATTGTAAGGGAGACATGGACATGTAAAAAAAGATCTCTTGCGAAGCGCGTACGTTTTTTAATCATACTTGAAACTCTGAGACGATGAGTATCTACATGAGTATCTAGGAAAGACTGACGGTGTCTGGTGGGATCATACTCAATTGGAAAAGTTCGGTAAGCTATTTTATTATAGTGCCTATAATTACTCGGAACGGATGAAACTTTGTAACGAAACACACACAGCTCACTAATAAAAGCGTTTGGAAAGATTTTGGACATGGTTAGACTTGTTTGCTTAACAGACCTGACACTCAGCTGCGTTCTGAACTTGTTCCTCGTTATCTAAAAGGATTTTACAGCGACCAAAGAGGACAAAATGGTGACAATATCTCAACCAAGACAGAACAAACACACATATAATATAGATGTTGGTGCAGCTGTATGAGCGAGAACGTGACGAATACAGCTGATTTGTAGGTTGACTTTTGCAAACATTTAGTACATGCCATGATATATTCAAATTACAACTAGTTATGACCCCAATGATTTCACTGTATGTAGAAGCAACGAGTACATCATAGACTAGATATGGGGTGACCTCCTGGATGAGTTATTAATATCCGTTACGTTTTATTACCAGTATTACTGACAGGCTAATTAAATATGATTTTAAAGTCTCCGATAGTCAACAGTAACAGGAACGACCGTTCAAGTCAACTAGTTTTAGTTTCAGCCATTTGCAATTTGGAATTGTGACAATTGTAGTTAGCTGTCGAACGAGAAACGAGATATGATCATAGAAAGGTCATGACAATCTCGTGGATAAATTTGTCTGTTATACTATGTGAATGCATCTGAATATCATTCTGGCTTATGTTACGCTCTTCACCGTTACCATTCAGTGTGTAATATAGTTCATGTGGTTTGAATGAAAAGTAGGCACCAGAGTAATAGTGACGTAATAACCTGTCCATTCCTTAATTGGAAAAGATACCTTGTGAATTCATGTTGTAAACCTGGATGTTGAGTGAGATAAAATGCGCTGGTTTCATTCACATTCCTAATCTAATCAGTACGGAGTTGGCTTCCATCCGAACTTAGGCGGAAGTGACGTATTAGACTTGCTAGTCGACACCCCTTGCACGTATTACAATAACAGTAGAAGCAGTTGTCAATACATTTAAGAGAAGTTGCCTCGAAAGTCTCACACGTGAACTCTGCCTAAGTTCGGATCGATGCCTTGCGGATAAATGAAAGTGAATGAATTAAAGCGTTCTCTCTCAAGTTATCATTCAAACAAAGTGAATTCACTTAGGTCATTCAACACTACCACATAAAAGATCATGTTGTTCAAGCAACTCAGTTTCAGATCTCATATATATATATATATATATATATATATATATATATATATATATATATATATATATATATATATATATATATATATATATATTAACACTTGGCTGATCAAACTCATTTATAAGGGTATGACTTGTTGAATACACATTTACCAAGTCAATTGTAGTACCTTACTACATTAGCAATATTTACCAATCGAATAGTATATTGGAAGCATGTGTTAGTTAGTTAGTTAGTTAGTTAGTTAGTTAGTGTAATTTGTCTCTCTGTATGTGTACGAATTGACAGATCAGTTATGTATCTATAAGACTGACAGACCAGTTCTGTGTGTGTACTAATTGACAGATCAGTTATGTATGTTCGAATGGATAGATCAGTTCTGCATGTGTACGAATCGACAGTATGTATATGAATGGACAGATCACTTCTGTATATGTACGAACTGACAATCAAGTATATAGGTATATGTATATGAATGGACAGATCACTTCTGTATATGTACGAACTGACAATCAGGTCTGTATGTGTACGAATTGACTGATCAGATGTGTATGTGTACGATTCGACAGATCTGTTATGTATGTATGTATATATGTATGTATGTATGTATGTATGTATGTATGTATGTATACGAATGGACAGATAACTACTGTATGTGTACGAACTGACAATCAGGTCTGTATGTGTACGAATTGACTGATCAGATGTGTACGTGAACGAACTGATAGATCAGTTATGTAAATGTATACGAATTGACAGATCGGTACGTTTTGACATGCCCTTGCAAACCAAACAAGCCATATGGGCTCATAGGGTACACACTTTGTGCGTCTTTCCTGCATTAAATGTAAATGTGCTATCTATAAACACATATTCGATGTTTGTTAAATGACTGAACGAAAATAACTGAAGTGAAACAAAAGTTAGTCTGAATCATTATTCAGGCTGTTGGTTTTTTTTACATTGAGACATTTTTTTATTTGTTTCTGCAATCTATAAATGTACTATTTAATGAGATGGTCATTGGCTATTATCAAAATGAGCTTGTTATACCTCCGTAATAAAGAAGTGACACATTGAAATTGTAATTTAAGTACAACATCAAACATATATGCCACGTCGCCATAGTAACCTTTCTAATGTTGTATGCCCATCACTGGGTTTGAAAACAGAAAAGGGTTGTTGAGGTAAAGGGGATTTCCCAGTTGACATGCGTTTTAGCCGACATTATTCCACACTATTAGCTTTTTACAGTTATTTTGATTGCATAAATTGTTTATTTTCATTTGCTTGTGCACCCCAGCAGTGTAGTCGTTTGATGTATTTGAAAAGCTGTAGTTGTTGATTAACTTGTTGTGTACACCGTTCCACTGTTACCAGGCTGAGCAACCTGTGATACGTGTTGATCATAAAGGAGTGATATTCTTGGGTTATTGTGTGGATATTATGACCTTGACTCCATACTACAACACTTCCTCTATTATTATTAGATTAAAATGACTAAATCAACACATGTGGATAACGTGAACTAATTTGCAAAGGTTGCTAACAATTGGGGTTTGATTATTTCACAACTTGACATGGTATATTATTTTATATGCAGGACATTTAACATTACTTTAAATGTTTTACCATAAATAGTGGCCACATCTGTGAGAAATACGAATGAACTTTGAATGAATGTAATATTTTACAAAGTACTCTCAGAGAAACGCAATCTACATATATATTGGCTCCACTTATGTCTGAATTGTGATATTTAAATTAACTTTTCTTTGACATCTATCAATCACTGGAGAGTCTTGTTAATCGGTCTTATCATCCATAAAACCCTTAGGGGGAACTCCAAATTCCAGGTCTAAATTTAGAAGTCAACTTGTCGCTCCGAAATAACTGTTACAATTCTTGATATTTCAATGTTGTTTAATCCTATGCTTTAAGTAGATTAGGAATCTTCAACTAATACAAGGCACCTGCACTGGGTTATCTTTTTCATTCAAAGAAATATACTTCCCTCGACACTGTTTCGTTGATAAAACGATAAAATCTTCGTACGTTGGTACACATGGACGAACTGATATGCATACATACATACATACATACATACATACATACATACATACATACATACATGCATGCATGCATGCATGCATGCATGCATGCATGCATGCATGCATGCATGCATGCATACATACATACATACATACATACATACATACATACATACATACATACATACATACATTCATACATTCATACATACATACATACATACATACATTCATACATACATACATACATACATACATACATACATACATACATACATACATACATACATACGTACGTACGTACATATATACATGCATGCATGCACGCACGCACGCCCGCACGCACACACACACAGACACACACACATACATACATACATACATACATACATACATACATACATACATACATACATACATACATACATACATACATACATACATACATACATACATACATACATACATTTAAGGCAAGATAAATGTGTAATACAAGATAAATGTGTAATAACATCCTATATATAGCTCGTTTAGCCCCCATATCAGCAATTGTTTACAGATGCGTGAAATCTGTTGCAAACAGGTGATAATGTAATTGCGCTATCACGGTACCTCCTGAATATTGAATCGTCGAATCGAGAGTCGAAAACTTGTGGTTTAACACAAGCTGTTATCGGCCATATTTGTTATGAAGTTGGATCGTAAAATGACATGGCAACGACCTCCATTATGTTATCTTCTTGCCTATGGACTAATTGGCAGCAAAGAAATCGAACTACTGCAATATTAGTTGGTTTAATGGAATCGGTTATAATCATTTAATATACACCAATTTGAACAGTCTGATAATTATGAACAAAGATTATCAATTAAATGGGCAGTCATGAAGAATCCTTGTAAAACACATTTCTTGCTGAAAATGTCAAAAATCAGAGTTTATGAAATCAGGTGATAGGGCATTACTCAGATTTGTCCTCATGGGAGATTACTTTATTTAACATTGATTATGTATCACTATCTGTTTTCCTATGTCTGTTCGTTGACATTTTCCCAATGTGAATCTGATATCCTACCACAAAGTCTAACCGGACTAGATTTACTCAGGATTATGGACATGTTCAGTCAGGCCTATTTCTGCTTTTAGAAAACTTCCATTGATTACTGCTAATGAACAACTTCAGAACAACCCTGTTGGACTCTGTTGGATAAAACAATATATTGGTAACACACTCAACTTTCAAAACATATAAAGAAGCCTGACTGCTCTTGGCACATGTATGGTCAAGTTTGGATTTTCTTGCAAGGGTTTACGGGAGAATCCTTTGTAGTGACAACACATCCTCCACGTCACTGTCTCTTTGTTTTCACAAATACAACGAGCGTTTGTGGATGTTGCTGAACTAACTAGCAACATTCTTGTGATTTCTCCCAGGGTATGTCAGAGAAAATACCATCAATGTCACTTTAACTATGTACATAAGACATTCTTTCATTGTTATCCACGTTTTTTTTAGCCATATGATCCTGTTCGATTCATCCAGTACGCTCATGTTACTATAATGAAGAACACAACACGTCGTTTGTAGGATTTGCCAGCAGTGCTAGATCCGTGGGGCATACGAGGGTGTAATACTGTGTGACTTAGTTGTGTAATATGTCTTTTTCCAAGAAAATGCACGCATGCTTGAACATTCCATCATTTGAAATTGCGTATTAATCACACTTTTTGTTCAAGTATTCAAAAAACGTCACGTTCTTTTCGAAGTGCCTCATGTGTTCAAAACGAAGTCTCAATTTTCTCTTTGAAGTGGAACAATCGTCTGCATCAGTTTAGTGTTATTTTTCTAAATATTCAACCCTTCAAAGGTCTCATGACGATACAAACAGCGTAGTTAAGGGCAAATATCAGTTCAAATTCACGTCACATCCATTTTATTGTAAATATATATATATATATATATATATATATATATATATATATATATATATATATATATATATATATCCAATGTGTACATTTCATAAAATGTAACTACTGACATCCTAGATTATGAACTATTTTAAGAAATCAAATATTATAATATTACTATCAGTAAGCTTGCATCTTAGGTACACAGTAGATTTTATGTGTCACAACGACTTCGATCTCTGAATGAAATGGTGCCATATTATTAATTACTCGATAACAATACATTCGTTAACTTTAAAACTGTCGTTTGGTCGTGGATAAGATAATGTTTGTTGATGAATTGGTCCTCGTCCAGCGTTAATCACATATGACTCAGATCACTATTGTCAATGTTATTCAAAGGCAATATGTATCTTAATTAGTTACCTACACAGATACATTTTATCGTTCAATAATTTGTAGTTTTAGTGGAATTGCTAGTTGATAAAGTGACATACAAATCACGTTAACTTTGTTGAATTTGTTTGCATTTTATAAAGATCTATATCATAGTTTGGTTTCAGTAATGAAATACAAATAAGTTTAAGAAATACTTTAGTAAATTTACAAGTACCCCCCCCCCCCAGAGAGAGAGAGAGAGAGAGAGAGAGAGAGAGAGAGAAAGAAAGAGAGAGAGAGAGAATATATCGTTTAAAATGTATTCATATCGAGTTCAAGAAGTAAGCCTAGGTGGTCCTGTCTTTTTCAGCGACCTTTGCTATTTCTAGTGTCCATCGAGAAACCATTCGTGAATAATAATATTACAACTTCAAGATAGTGTGGGTAATTAAAGTTGTATTGCTCCTTTCGGATTAATGATATGATCAAACGAGCTATTAATGTTCACCAGCCTTTAACTTCGTTGAATGTCATTAACTTTTTATGCAAGCTGTAGGAGAGATAACATTTGTCGGGTCTAATCTCAAATACAAACAAATTTGTTTAACAGGATAACATAACAGTTATGGCGCCAATGTTCTCTTTTTAATCTCACCGTTCATAAATTTACACATTACGAGAAACATAAATTATTGAAAAAAGTATGATTTATTTTTTTAACCCGTCTGATAAAATGTTTCACACATTTATCATTTTTTTCAATTAGCCAAATCAATCGAATATCTGCAATCATATTAATGCACTTAATATGTGCACACAATTCTATCTATCACGTGATTACTGACTGCTATGTCGTCAAAAGAAGTCAGATGTTCGTTCTTTTGGTGTGTCGAGATATAAAAGACTCCCAACCTGTGGTATCCGACATTCAGACTCACAAATAGCAATAAATAGGAAATCTTTCTGTTCGATTCGTCATTTTGTTTTACAAATGAATACCTTAGCAGATCGTTTGCTTCGTTCGGTGAATGCACATACAGAGTCACTGTTTGAGACAATGATGTTTGAAACAATAATTTGATTTCTTTACCGACTTGTATACATAGCTAGCTTTCCCATATTAAATGAAATAAAAAAGATCAAATTTCATTTTTATCGCATTGTATATCTCCACTGTGACATATATTAAACAAATCATAAGAACACGACACTAGTTCTAGTAGCTCCTATAGCAATAACATAAGGAGCATGCTAGTGTAAGCGTTTTAAATGTAACTATAGTGCTTGCATATACCAAATACATTTATTTTTAGATACATCAGTGAGTTGCTATTGAGCAGAGATCCGGGGCTATGAATTACTTCGTGCTATAGAGACCGTTCATACAATTATGTCGTTTTCGTTTTGGTACCGATGTAAACTCCGACATGTCATTATTGTCATTATCGTGTATTGTGAAACTATTGAGAAGAAAAAGATGTCACAGTCATAGAGGTCGAGTGTCATTTTATATTATTTTTATTATAAATTTTTGTTTTGAGCAATCAATATAGAACAAACGTAATTCCCGACAGATTCCATATATATCATATAAAACAAATTAAACTGCCTTGCTTTATTATCAACTGATAAAAACCAACATGTTGTTTAGAAGTTGTCAGTGTTTGTGTTCAAATCTTTTAAACGCCGTGGTGTTGTTTTTTAAGGGAAAATGGAAACTAAACATGATCAATCTTTTCTTGTGTCTTGCAATATTTTATATTTCTCGCTAAGTAATGATATTTGTTTTCTGTGTCACGGGCTGAGACCTTAACACTTGAAATAACCGAACATTTATTTTAGGTACATTTGATATTCAATGATGACGAATATCTAATATAATACGTTATTCCAGATAACAATAAATTAAATATGTATGGCCACTGCCTTAATTAAATAATTAACCAGTAATTGGCTAAATTACTTTATCACGATCTTATTGTTTCAATGTGTGGATTAATTAGTTGCACCATTCCCATTATATTAATCATATCATAATAATGGAACATAGTGTTATTATCTATCTATCTACCTCGGTCATGGCCATTTAGATATTTATTATCGTTTCGGATCGAGGTAATGCAATCGGAAATAACCCTTACAGTACAGGTTGTTTTAATAATTCTTATCAGCGATTTACGCAACAGCCTCAATGCACTTTTAAATTACAAAACTCAAGAATGAGACCTTAAAAAACTTGTAAAACCCATCACAATAATGAGTAGCATAAGATATCGTAAAAATTGAAATATACTAAAAATTCACACTTTCACTGTGAAAAGTACAATACGTCTTGTAAATGTTTGTAAGCAGATATGTTTTTAGTTGTGACTTGAATTATTCAATCAATTTAGCTCTCCTAATTGGGAGAGAGTTCCATAACTTGGAACCGGCAACAGAGAAGGTATGAGCTCCATACGTAGTAGTTGCGCATGCAACACCCAAGATGGTAAGTGCTCAGGTGTAGGCTGGGAGCTTGGACGTACAGCGTGTGGCGAATTGTGTATTGGTAATAGTTCAGTGATGTAGAATGGTGACAAACTGTTGACAGCCTTGCAGGTGATGAGCAAGATTTTGACACGATGCTTTGTGGCGTTAGTAACCAGTGAAGGTTACGTAATACTGGTTAGATGTGATCACAGTTTGACAACCAGTTTAGCAGCTGTATTCTGCACACATTGAATTTTGCGAATCTCTTTGTATTGTAATCCATAGAGGATGGCATTAGAATAATCTAGCCTAGAGGTAACAAATGCATGGATTAGTCTTTTAATACTGATGCTGTCGAGGTATATTCGATTTACATGTTCGTAACTTTGTCTTCGTGAATAGTCCAAAATCTATATGTCCGATATTAAGACATATAGAGTGACTGTTTCCAACATAAATGTCAAGGCATGCAGTCAAGCTATTGAAGCTTCTGAAAGGAGCAAACGGCAGTGTTATTACATACCAGATTTTTTTTTTTACAGTTTTTCAAAAACAAAAAAAGCATTCATCAAATTGTGCACAATGTACTTGTAACTCTGAGCTACAGATTATTAATTTGTAAAATGTAATTATCAAAGTTGCTAAGATCAAATCATGGCATAGCCTTTCTCCAAGCAATATATTTTACGGCTGAACACAGAGCAGCTGAATGCATGGAAGTCTTTTCTCGTCATTTTTACTACTTTCCTAAATCGAACTGAATCAAGCCTTGATTGCTAAACATGAAAAAATACAACGGCGCAAGACTACATACATAGAAATTGCCACAAGTGGGATAAATCTGTGTTGTGCCTTGAATATATTACCTTGTCACTAGATTTTCGGAAACTGCCAATTTACAAATCACTGTCTGACTAAAGTGATGTGCTCTGTTACACTTTCCATCCCAGATCAATGACTCAAAGCATTACAACGTACTGATTACTACCATGTGTTCCCTATGATACACGGTGGAACAGTAATAATTGGATTGCACCGTTGTATCGTGATGTACCAGAAGCTATAATGGTCTCATGATATCAGCAAATGCATCAGGCCTGGACACAAACTAAAAGTCGTTACAAAACAGCTAAAATACTTATGCTTTATTTGTCGTGTTCCCACGTTTTGAACAAAGTTTTGTTATGTGTGTCTTTTGAATGTGTATACTAGAAATCGCTTGAACTGACCAGAGGCAAACTAAATGCCTTCTGTTGTGTACATGTGAGGACAAAAATGCAAGCCTTTCCATTCCTAGGCGTTGTCGGTATGCAAAATTGTGAGCTACTGTGTATGATAAACCCCTTTCATAATTGGTTAAATAATTATGCAAATGACATATGCAAATTCACGTTTACACCAAGCAGCTTCACAGCGCACTACGCACTGTTAGTGTGAATTTATGTACCAAGTTATATTTAATTTGAAGCTTGCAATCTTAAGATATTATCTAACTAATTGCGCAAATTGTTCAATAAAATTAAGAGTTACATCCGACAAATTTTATAGGTTATATACACTTCGTTATCATCATGTGAAGCCTGGATTCTTAAGACATTGCCCAATTGCAATAACCACATTGATTATGCAAATGACTTATCAACCTTAAGAAATAAATCACCAAGGATTGTATGATACATGCCTTTTGCAATCATCAATTTGCGTACAAAGGTATATGAAACATAAAGCTTGTATTGTTAAGATATTGCCTAATTGGCAATAATCATTGACAATGTTCAAATGTCTCATTAAAACTAAGAGCTACATCAGCAGGATTTACAGAACGCGGGTCTTAATTTATCGTTACCGAAAGTCATTACTTATGCTCTTGAATCATAATTCTTGTTATTACTATAAGAAAGGTGTGTTAATTTCTTTAAATTAATAAAATAGTTTGTGAAATAACCTGGCCACATACATACATACAGACAGACAGTCAGACAGACAGACAGACAGACAGACAGACAGACAGACAGACAGACAGACAGAGACAGACAGACAGACAGACAGACAGACAGACAGACAGACAGACAGACAGACAAACAAACAAACAAACAGACAGACGCATAACATAATCTCTCTACTACGTACGGAAGGTGAAAATGAAAGCAAATGATTCACTATGGCAATTGTCTTAATTTCTAGCAAATGTTCAAGTCATTATTACTATCACATTCAAAGTGTGGCACAAACAGGATAATTATTGTGCATCAATGGCTGATCTTGTGATGTCACGATATATTCATATGATAATACATAATCTTTTTACGCACAAGACTGTCAAAATTTGCCCCAGATAGTTGTATCTCTATACCTCTGTCAATTTGCAGGATTGTCTCAGGGTCAGTAAGTTCATGACACTTGGTACTATCTACTTTACTTGACAAGCTTAGAAAATGGGATCCCTTCGTACTTTGAGAAATTACGCAATCGACGTGCACTTTTACATACTCATCATTGTCCCTCGTTTCGTTACTTACTGTCTGATAGAAGTGGTGATTTGGAGTCAACAGAGACTAATACCATTGAATTTCATTACACAATCGGGATTGCGAATTGAAGTATTTCCTTGAATTGCTGAATGTATAAAACCTCTCATTATTAGAGAATGGATAGGGTTATCTGTAACGACTTCTCTGTGAAAACATTGTAAATTTGAAAGAAATACACGTCATCAAGTGTGGCCTTCGGAGTTGTAGAGGAAAGTTTTATGTAAATGCTCATTGAAATGCAATGTGGCATATTATGCGTTTCTATGTGTTTAAAGTTACTGTGACACCATTCTTAAGGATTTCACTGTCAAGATTCAATAATACGAAATCATATGAGCAACTGCATCATCTGTGTCGATTTACTATGATGATCGACGCAACAACACATGCTTGTAGAACTGTACCTACAATTTAGAAACTTAAGACTCATCGAGTTTTTTTCCAGATTGAACACTCTATTAACTTGATATTTGCTACTGTCTTGTTTTAAACATTCATGAGATAATAAATATCCGAAACATTGACATGTGACAAGTGCATACCTCCACATTCTCATATGCAGGTGCTTACTTTTAAGATCTTGGCATTTGATCTTTGACCACTATTATCAAAATCTAGCCATTTCTTGCATGTCACGGATATTTATGTTTTGCCAACGTCTTTAAATCATGTTTACGAATAATACAGAACGGAGAAATGTACACATGCATAGTTATTTGTGTGTTACCCATGGTATTCTTTTTTGACTAAGTGTCAACGTACTATATATCACTGTTTACTGCGTATGAAACTCAAAAGCTGTTGTATATATACAGACTCCATTCAAGTGTCTGGCCCATATTATAAGGTGGAAGCTTTCTTTTTAAGACCTTGAGAATTTTGACTTTGACCCTGACCTATCTGTATTAAGATATTTTACCTTTCTGCTAGTGTCACTATATTTTACCTCTACCTTGACCATCATTGACAATGACTGAGTGGCAGCCAGTTTTGTCAGTTTTAAACCTAAGCTGGGTTTATAAATTGTGGGTGGTTAATGTGTGTCGCATATTAAAAGGTACCTGTAACATTCTACTTACTGACTTGAATTGAATGGATTTTTAACTATCTCGTAGTCTATATATTGACAGAACTCAAACCTACGCTATTTATTATGCTATACAAAAATGCAAAGAACATACACGCGTTCAACACGCCATATGACAATGTCTAAGGTAAGCATCAATAATAAAATTATACTATAATGGTTAATCAGGTTTTTATATAAACTGTTTCACCCACGTAAAAAACTACAAACTCAAGGAGAACGTTTAAGAGCTTATTCCTTGAAATATATAGTCATGAATATTTACTGTGCATTTAATATTCATGTCCGCTAAGATTCATTAGGCAATTACGTACCACTGAAATAACAATAGAGATGGAAAAAAGTTTCAATTTGGTGTTTCTTGGCATATCTTGTGAAATCATGAAATGACCCCCTAGAACCCAAAGTTTATGAAAACACCTTCCTGGAGTGGCCCTCCCCTAGGAATTATTCAATAGAAATGTCCGCAGTTGACTTTGAAACAGTGCCATCTCGCCATGTTGTAATTTCGCTATAGAATGAGAAAATGCTCTGAAAGGTTTTACAAAAACACTGGCTTGAAAGCAGTGCATTTTTCGAATCGCAATAACTGTTACCCTGATCTTCGAAAGTCAATTCAATTTTAAATTTTAGAATTTGTTTTCATTAAGTAGTATATATACACTGCTATTCCTAAATTCATTAGCATGACTTTCCTAATGACTTTAACATGGTTAGATGGTATAGAAGTCGATTTAATAATGTCCTTTACAAGTAACGTAACAAGCACATGCCCATCGTGAATACGCAGAGATCATTTGCCTATTTTGATCATCTAACGGATCGTGTTCCATATTCGGTTGGTTGCATCTTGTAGTAGTCAATATACACAAGTGCACCTACCCGCTTGATCAAAATGTTCTTTACACACTCACGAATCGCCAATCGGATGACTATAAAACATTCACATAATTACACGCCTGGTCGACGGCCTCTACATATCGGGTAATGGTGTCACTGCATGATTTGTTCTCTCCAGTGAAACCCTACATGGAAGTTATTTACACTCCTTTATAAAGGCTGGCTGTTCATAATCGGTAGCATTTCCGGTTTAATCAATATTCAGCTAATTGATTGTCAAGGTTAATAGAGCTTATCAGATCTCCAAATGGATTTATGAAGTAACACCACTATGATTCTATCAAGTTCAACAATAAACGTTCAGCTTAGTTTTTAGTATTTGTAAAAAAAAAAAAAAAAAAAAGAATTACAAAATTTTAGTAGTATAAGTAAACAAAACTACCAACAAAGGGATGGTCTTTAATCCAAATATAGAAGAATTTAATTACTAATAATAATTATTATTATTATTATTTTATTATTAAGTATTTATCCATAAACAGGAGCACCAAACCTTTGGTAGCTGGAGCACATGTAATACGTTAGTACCTTGTATTTAATGGCTTTGAAACAATTATTTGAAATCTACAGATTGAAACACATTCAATTATTGGAAATAATCATTGAAATATATCACTTCTTTATGTCTTGCGTTTTCACCATGACATTCACAAGCCATTAACGGTCCAAGTGCAACAAACCCGCGGGCTTGCCTGACGAAAACGGGTGTCATAAAAGTTGTTTGCATCTCTAAAGCTGTTTGTAGTGTTACTTATAATAGCCTAATAAATTGATAACAACTGATATAAGACGGAGATAAGGTTTGCCTCAATTGACCCACTCCTTAGAAATGATCTTAAGCTGTGAACTACACTGTTTACTTGTGTTATGTAAGAGCCCATCATCACATGTGTAAATATTGGTACTCTTTGATAACAAGTGGACTTGCTTCTTTAATGGCTTGTCCCAGTAATGCTTTCAGCATGTTAATGAATCATTGAAGCTAATCAAGTGTGGAAATGTGTTTTAACTGTAAATAAAAACAGTCTTCTCAAAGTTAAATTTCACAAACTTGAATTTCTTGCACAATTATCTCTCAGTTTCAGGTGTACGTAACTTTTTCAGGAGGGGGGCTTATTTCTTAAGTAGATTATTTATCCCGATCAAGATTTATTAACAAATATAGGACTTGGATTAATGATTTTATGGTATCCCGGTAATGACAGACTAATAAGAAGGGTGAAGATAGAAGGGTCAGTCTTCATATGCCAACTAATGTCAATGGGAAATTTTTAATTTAGTAGACGGGTCAACTTTTCTTTACAAACGGTGTGATCTTGATGCATGGCGTAAATATATTTGCGTGAAGTACTCAAGTACCCAGGGCATACACATCGGCTTCTTTTTTCTAGTCCTCGAAATGCAATGAGTTGTTGCTCTCGATAAAATACATACTCGGAGTTTAATGTATCCACCTGATCTAAGCTTCTCATTTACCACAGAAACTCGTTCATGATGAATGAAGTCCTTTGAGACATTGGTCTTTTAATCCACTCCTTGAAAGTGAGAAGAATACTTATTACCTTGGAACTGTATTATGCCACTCTGAAATAATGTCTCCAGTATACATTCACTCATTTCCTTTTGGTCACTCATTTCCTTTGGTCTGTTAAGTGAATAACCATTAACGCAATAACGTAAATTACACATATTAATTACGAGTAACTAACTGACCCTGTATTACCATAATTTGTAAAGCCTTCTCAATGGTAATTATCAAAATTACAAATGCATTAACCACTCCTCATAGTCTTCAAATTAATGGAAATCTTCCAAAAGGTCACCGAGAAATCACATCGTAAGATCATTTTCTGAGGCCAGGACGTGGGAGATTTTGCAAACCATAAGCGCCCAAATAACTGTGCTGAGAAAAAAACATCAATCTACCGTCTGTGATTTCACTTTATCACTTTATCAGTGTGTGCTGACTCAATGTATTTGAAATATTCGCAGAGTGCAGTCTGCTCTGCAGGTACCTGTAGAAAGTCAATCCTTGTTTCCGGATTATCTAACCTGACGTCAGTGACTATCTTTACTTGGACTTCCGGTTCACTTTGTTGAGCGCAGATGTATAGGAGGGATTATATGTACAAATCTGTTTCAATCTCCCCACGTAATTTAGAGATTGTGTGAGAGAGGTGTTTTGACAGAAAGCGCCAGAACGTATTTACGATAGCTGGTTACGAATGACATAATTTACTTGAATGTTTTCTTAGCTACATTATAAATACTGCCAACTGATTTTGATCTGTTTACCACACAGTAAAGTTTTCTGTCGACTCTGCAGGTTATTTATATGTCTTTTCACTAAATACTCCTAGTAAAACTTCATAGATATGACAAATTTACTCGTAATTTGGTTTGGACATAAGTGTCAGCCAGTTGTAAAGGTAGAGTATTTATCTGGTCACGTACATTGCACACACAAACGAAAACCTATTTCTTTGTGAAGAGGTTTAGTCTTTTGAATTTAACTGAATGTATACATGAGATAGATTAAACAAGCGATATATATATATTTGCATGGACGCTTTCATGAAAGTATCTGTACATTTAATACGCATTACAGTGCTGTATTTCATATAAGCCTAGCTGAATGTGCACTGAATAGATAATATCTGTACAAATTGTATTTACAAAAATCATTTTTCAACCACTCCCAAAGATACAATTCACTAAAAGTATATACTGATAGCCGTATCACCCAAAATAACATTGACTTGAATAGGAAGCTTAGACAGAGTGTCCCTTGTGAACGTGTGTTGAGTTCTAGTCTTAGGTAGTAACTGAAAAATCGATTCCCCATCTTTACTAGTAGTCTGATCGTAGCAAACGTTACGGGGCACAGAGACAAAGAAATCACGCCTTGTCTGTGTAGTGTAAGTTGAGAGATACATACACATGAAAAAACTTTACGTTATAGTAACTCCTGTTCGCTTCATAAATTAAAGCAATAAATATTTGACCTGAAACAATACCAACATTTACTTTACCTCCGAAGTATATATAACCCTTCCCTTGGGCGACGTTTTCTGAATATCTAAAGTTTAGTGACGCGTTGTGAGGATTTGCCGACAGATTTTCAACCATGACAATCAGTGACTTTCCCCGTATGTACTGTAGTAAGAACATATGTCGATGACAACATACTCGATACTATGTAAAC
Organism: Glandiceps talaboti; assembly: GCF_964340395.1. Classification (NCBI taxonomy): domain Eukaryota; kingdom Metazoa; phylum Hemichordata; class Enteropneusta; family Spengelidae; genus Glandiceps; species Glandiceps talaboti. The sequence continues at coordinate 16,629,195 of NC_135563.1, read as the reverse complement.
ACGTGTATGAGATGGATATATTTGTCAAAGTATCTTCATTGCAAAGTGTGGAATGATGATTAAAACGTGGGTGGTAATTTCAAAATGGAGACTCCACGAACGATGTAAAATAGATCTGTTAGATAATGTGTGTCCGTCCATGATTATGTTTTAGTAAAAATTGAACAAATGGGTCATTTCACTCTGTATTGTATGTACTTGTGATTTTGTAAAAGTTGCATTTTGAGTTTAAAGCTCCAGTATTCTAATCATTTGAATTTCTTTCTTTCTGTAAGAGCGAGACTGACACCTTCCTGTTTTTGTATTTTTGTGTATTTGGCTAACTTTGACTTTACGAGTTTGTTTGAATTATTCTTTTCTTCGATTGAAAGATGTAAGTATGTGTATGTATGTATGTATGTATGTATGTATGTATGTATGTATGTATGTATGTATGTGTATGTATGTGTGTGTACTCATAACGTACACATTAAGTGTGTGTGTATTTTGTGTGCATTTGATGGGTTATGTATTTTGCCTGTGATCTTGTTATATTACAAATGTAATAATATCTCACAGCATGTACCATGTAACGAGATACATTACACTGATGTGTTCAAGAGTGAAAAACTATGATAAATATTTGGAGGCATTATCTGAGATTGACGAGACGATATTACTTGCTCTCCTCTTGAGATGACATATTGCCATCAGAACAACGTACTGAACTTACCACTGGGGAAGTCAAGCAGAATTTATTATTTCAAATAACGCCGTTGGGTTGCACTAAATATATGTTTACTTTGTCATGTCATGGAATGGAATGTTGTAAGATTTCCTAGGTACTTATGATATTTGATGATTACCAATGTTATACAGAGTGTTATATAGATATACAACCCGCGTTGTCAGGTAACATAATTATATATTATATAGTGCAATAAATTAACTCTTTCGTATAAGGATTTTGTAAATGGTTGTACTACTTCACGACAACTAGACTTTTAGTCTAAAGTGCGCATGCGTCATTGCGGCTCGAAATGAAGGACTGACGTAAAACGTTCACAATTGTCAATATTTTCTATACATTAAGCTTATGCGAGTATTATTGTATTGATGCATCATATCTCCTCAGTCGTATGGTACTTATCACCGAAGGAGTGCGTCACTGTCGGTCTTTGACTTACAGTGACAGGGCCCCTTAGGTCATCACTCGTTTTTTAGTGAACTAACTTAAAGGCAGATATTGGGAATGATATCTTATATATATATATATATATATATATATATATATATATATATATATATATATATATATATATATATATATACAATAGACTACTCAAACAAACTATGACCTTGATGATTGTCACAGAATGGAATACCATAGACATTGAACAGTATCAATTGTCTATTGGAAAGCAACACTTTTGAGTTTTAATATTCAATACCATTGTTCTAGACTTGACATGGAGATCTAATTGTCATTCTTATGTTTATAAAGTAGTTAAAACAGCTTAATTTACGTTGTTTACAGCCACTTTAAATACGTGAGTTGCCCCTGATTTGCTGAATACGTGGACCAGTTAGTAACAGTCGATGTGGCAGTGCACCAGCGTCATCATGCCATAAAGTGTCGTAACAAAGTGTCGTTCACTAAAGTTTAAAATGGCATACATACAAACATGGCATGCAACCATGTGTATCTGGATATACTAGTATTTTAGAAGGTTATGTATTCTATTAGGGTACTAACTTGGGAAAAAAAGTAATAAAAATAAATAAATAAATAAATAAATAAATAAATAAATAAATAAATAAATAAATAAATAAATAAATAAATTTAGGCAATTAAACGTATCGCGTTGGTCTGACCCTGGAAATCAAATATTCTTAGAATCTGAATTTTCGGGGGTGGTGACGGGCGGCAAATATGTTCGTACATTTTGTACTCTAGAACGTAGAAGACCATCATATCATGAGTTCAAACCAAGTAAGAAGACTGATGTTTGTTTTAATTTACTTTGACAAAATGTTCAAATTTAGATTTTAATTCACCAAAACATTAGAAAATACCCTTATCTGAATTCGATATGATATTCGCCCATTTACAGTTTAAATTAAGACATGTGAACTTTTGATTCTGAAAATCATCTCTCGTCTTATCGGCCGCCGTGGGCGATGTCGCGGTAATACAATCGCGTTGCATAACAGGTATGCAACTCATGATTATTCTTGTTTCAAAGTAAATTATACAAATTATAGCTGTAAGGTATTTACACATCAGTAGGTACAGATTAAGTTGGCATTTACCATGTATAAATATAGCCTTAAGCATAGATGGATCGCTATACTCTTACACCGTGTCACTTCCTTGACACTACTGTCTACTGTACTGCATGATCGATGATGGTTGACCGAAAAGTTGTGACTTGTTAAACCTTTTAGTAACACTCATTCCAGCGTTGCTTACTAAATTCAACCAATCAGCTCAATAACAGAATATGTGTGTCCAGTCACAAGACCTACTGAACACAACGCTAGGATAGTACAAGAATGTTGCGATCCAGTTTTTGGAATTTCCAGGTGCAGTTATTAAGCTGCGTCTTTTTTTCAACTATACTTGAGTCAATAAAAGCCGTTATCGTAGTCTGAGCGAAATCACTTGATAAGAGACATTCATTTAATTTGATGGTTAAAATGTTATAAATAGTTCACAATTACTTTGAAATAGAGGGTACGTGCGTTCATTCAACAAGAACTTCAAAACTATTCCAATTTGGAAAGTAGGGATGGCCTTTCCGAATTCAGACGGCTTCAGGTTTACCCTAAGGTGCTATATGAGTGTCCGCACTGATAGACAGGCCCTGAATGTCCACGTTACATAGAAAACGTTCTCTTTAAATAATAAATATTATGATCATGTGTGGCATAACTAGATACCACGGAGTTTTTGTGTCGTGAACACTACCTTGCGGTCTCCAAGCCAAAATAATTGTCATCAATATTTTGGACGATATTCGTCAACTTGAAATCTTATGTAATACTGAGTAGACGAATCATTGAATGGGATACCGTAAATGGCATAGAGTAATTACCTACATGCTATATCCGAGTTATAACAGATAGCTATCCCCACATTAACAGTTTAAACTTGATCCTCCTGAATTAACCTATGGACAGTATTGTCAACAATATTGCACTAAAGCAAACGGCTTCTTGATCTAAATTGTATACTCTATGTATTAACTCAGCCAACTCAAAGTCACTCTAGTGAACATACAACACGGCAACTCCGTTTAATTTAATAAGCACCATTTATTGAACCCTCGCGTTAAGTTATTCTATATGCTAGACCTGCATCACACTGATTTGTTTTTCCACTCAATGCAAACGTTGATACCGACGGTACAGTATTTTTCCATTTGGAAATTAGACGAGTTGTATATTAGGCGAATTAATCTAACGATAAACTCGAATGACCTGCTTCAGCTACAATATATACTGAGAGCGTACTCTATACAAAAACGAATAGCGTGACATTGTTTGGATTGTATAGTACTCTTAGAATTAGACACTTTCGTCATAATTAACCTTCACTCCTCCACTAATGTATAGATGGATACTGCACATCAATTCAGTGACAACTAACCACTTGAGGGATAGTCTCGAGACGTTAAACGACACACATCACGTTCACTACTTTTTCAGTTCAATAGCAATCACCTCATTTTTGTTGTAAAGTATCAAGTGGGTTCGCTCCAAGCTCCTAGCAGTGTAACCCATAAACTATTTACCTTCATCGGCTTCCGCTTCCGAATGTTTCAAGTAACACTGTGACCAGTAGCGGTCATATTGGATATTTCACTGATATCGACAAATAAAGAAATAGTTTGTACACTTATCTACAGCATACTCATTACCCTTTGTCTGATTTTATAAACCCATTCCGAAATCAAAATCGCTCAAAGTTTCCAGTTTAGTGCAGCTAGCTACTCTTTGGAATTCGACCCCTCAAATCAAGGGACTGTGTGTGAGTCTTCAATTCCTTTTATGTTTTTATATTAGATAATCTCAAAGAATAAGAAACGTTTTTTATATTTTCCGATTTCACCTTTTTACATTAACCTTTTCATGTTATAAGGATATTTATCTCTTACGTATGAATTTGTGTCTGTTTCGACCTTTTTGGTCGCGGCCCCTTTCAAATAAGTACTGCATTATAAAGTAGCTTCGGAGGATATTTGAAGTAAATAAATGCATAAAGACATATGAAGAACGTTAATTCTCAATATTCCTTTGCTTTCAACACATATTATGTCTATAAAGTGGCCTAGCATTGTCAGGTTATATGAGTTGTTTCTAAGCATTTGTTCATCAACAGTTAATATTTCAGTCTTCTTGCCTCTTTGTTTACTTTAGAAAGAAGTAACAGTCAGACCCTGTTAGCCTGTGTGAGTGATTGGTGTGATCGAAACTGCCAGCTATCATTACTATGCTAAGTTTACATGGAATCTGTATATGTGCAGTGACCTGGCTACTAATATCCCCTTCTGAATTCGTACATTGTTTTTAGTCCGTCAACTGCAAAGTCAGTGTTATTAGCCAAAAACGGAGGGGCTGTAGGAATGACTCGTGTCCATCCGTACGTGCATGCATGTGTCCATCCGTTCATCCATCAGTCTGCGACCAGCCATATCCCTGACATCCATTACTCAATTTCAACCAAACCTGTTACAAATATCAAAATTTTAAAAACTATAGAGTGTACATGCACATCACTTAATTTCACGACCTTGACCTTTATGACAAAATGGTGGATAGTGTCCTAAAATATCCATGTTTGCCTTGTACTTCTAAAGGTTTCATTTATACAGACACCATTCAAGTGTCTACCACACATCACTAATAGTAAACTTTCTAATGAGACCAGACCTTTAACCTTGACCAAACTTTTCAAGACGAAACAGCCCAAATTTGTCTTTACCATAACTCAATAAGTCCAATATAAAGAGACACCATTTAAATGTCTACACCATATCATCACGGCTAAGCTTTCCTTTATACCTTTGACCATGACCGCCATTTTCAAGGTAAATTGCGAAATAATTTATGACATTTTGTATCTAATGTCTATCATGGTAAGCTTTCCACCTGGACAACTAGATTCAATTTGAAAGAAATAAATGGCAATGCTATTTTATAACAATAACAGCAACTGTTCAAATAAAAGTATTGATAAAGACCATTATAATCTGTCATTCGACTTTCAAAGCACGCCCTGCAAAACTTTTAATGTCCACAGTTATCACTCAGCATTTTTAGACCAAATAGTAAGAGCTTAGAACTGTAAACATATTTATGACAATTTAAGAGGAGTTAAACTGACATGTATGTATGGGAACTTTCAACATTGGATGATCCGAAAAAGATTTAAACAATGGGAATATCTCCCCATGCCACAAACGATGGGGAAATGACACGAACTACTATAACATCATGTCAGCAGTAGGTAGGGAATGTATCCTTTTCCTCTTAAAGCCTTTGAATTGAGCTGTATCAAAGTATTTTAAACTCATAGTAAATGAAATAAATTTCATAATACGTTGATTACCAGCTGCTTTTGATTGTACGTTCTAGGAATACACGATGCGAGGAATGTTCGGCAAAAATTCAAAATGCTTGTGCGACTTATTCCTAAGTTCTTCAAATTATTTAATTACACACCGTACAAATCATCCTTTCCGTTCTAAACACGGTTAGTCAGAGAGAAACAGGTAGACAGACAGACAGACAGACAGACAGACAGACAGACAGACAGACAGACAGACAGACAGACAGACAGGCAGGCAGACAGACAGACAGACAGACAGACAGACAGACAGACAGGTTGTTCACAAGATTTGAAAACAAACATTTGATATATATGCAAATGAACATTAGTAATATTTGCAAAACAAAATTGAACCACATCACGTATGATTTAGAATCAGATATCAAACTGTCGGCGTTTAATTTCAGTAAAGTATTCTTTAATATTCTTAAATAGTAGTGCACGCTGTCGGTGTAACACTAGATACCTAAACATTTAAATTAGAGGTGGTAACCAGATATCTTTAACTTGAAAGCTAAAATTGTAATACAAACTGTCAGTACAATACAGAATACGTCTTGTACCTGTAGATGTGTCCCTTAGGAAAGGAAATGGCATGAACAGAGATGAATAGCCAGTATATCTAGTACTTACACATAATGACGCTTGCGGAACCTGATATATCGCCTGAGAGAGAACATTATATACGGATATATACTTCATGTATAATGGTATGTGACTCCAGCCAGGGAGCAAGTAATCAAATGAAATATTAAGGGGACTTGTTCTTATACGTTACAGTCGTCTTTAATATTAGGAGCTTGTTTGTACACTTGATTGGTAACTTACAGTCAGACATTGAAATATAGTGGTAACATTTACAATCAATATTTTCTGATTGATAATATTTTCTTGATTATGTAGCCGTCATATATATTACTAATTGTCGGTAGTCAATGCCTGTTAATATCGCTTATAAATTTACTGGTAATTAATAATCAAGCACTCATACTTTGTGAATCGTACATTGTCACTCACGAAATCACCATATATAGGCCAGTAGATTAAACAAACTTCCAAAAATTAATTTGGAATCGAAGTTGAGCATATCTGGAAGTAAAAGACTGTGGGATTGTTTTTGGTAGCATTAATACCTAATTTTGGATGTTCAATGACATAAGTAGCATACATGTCGTAATTTTCATTTTATTAACGCAAATATTTGTCGAGAAAAAAATAATGTTTGAAATTGCCAAATAATATGTTAATTGAATTACTTAGTGTGCACCCTCTACCACTGAAAATTATTTATGTATCATGTGACCTAATAGTACTTTCTAAGCAAGCTTTGTGTCATATCATATCCAGGGAAAGTATCAAAATATTGGCAAAATTATATAGTAATTAGTCAAATTTATGAGCCTGAATTTCAACTAAAACATACTGTAATACCGTGTTGACAGAAGCAGCATCATAGTCAATACTCATGGTTTGCCCAAAACCCTATCATGGGGAGGGGGCTGTAACTGTAACAGTTGTGTGTATCGAATTTCATGAAAATGCCCATTATAGCCCAGTGGTTTTTGAGAATCCCTGTATACGTACGTACGTACGCACGCACGCACGCACGCGCGCACACACACACACACAAACACACACACATACATACATACATACATACATACATACATACATACATACACCACATCGCACATCAACAATTATACATTATCTCCTCTTCATGACAAGTAAAATAATGAGAAATGAAGACTACATAAATCAAATGTACGCTTTGCATATCCCTCTCGAATACAGAGAACGAAAATGGAAACAATGAAAAGTGTATCCTGACAGGCCATATAATTCACAGTTACTTTACAGATCGCTCTGTGTGTACATGCCTACCAACTGTGAAATATTAACATCAAACATGTCTGACAGAATAAGTTCCTAAAAGGTCATCCTGCAACATGATAGGGGATTAACTCACCACTGTCACAGTTTGGTTTGTCTAACCCATGTCTGGGTTTAGATTAAAATGACAGCGTTCAGCATGAATATACATCTCAAACAACACACAGTTCAGGGATACGTGGAATTAGATTAAATTGATATATACTTTCATTTTTCATTTTTTCAACTAATTTGAAGAAAGCTAACAGTTACTCTATTCTTACACGTAGAGAGAAACCCCATCACACCGATCGACCACAACCACACGTTTTAATTTAAAATCGTTTTTATATTTTTACGAAATTACGATACAAAAGGTAACACATTTACACAACCCCAACCTTAAACGTATATCCGTGTGGGTTTTCTATTTATTTTTCCAAAAGACCGCCCAAGTATAAAAACCTTTGAATATTTTTTATAATATCTACATAAAACAATTTAATGCCATTAACGGTTTTGTTTTTGCCTGCCAGCCAGGTATAAGCTTAATTGCAATGTTTTGGTGTGTATACAAATGCATCTTAATTGGTTTCTTTATGGACTACCCGCATGGAGTCCTTTAATTAACAAAGATGTCAGTAATCTTTCAAAATAACTCCATCTGTTAAAAAAATGACGAATTGCTCTTTATGACAACGACTTTGAGTACTAATCTATAACTTGGTTCAAAAAACCAACTGCGTTGACTTTAAAACTGTGAGCATTACTATAATACCATTTAGCGATGGATGCAGGATGCATGTTTGTTATCATCAACGGATTTCTAATTTACATTAAGTAGTTGGGAAAGATCGTGATAAATGTGTCCATTGGGACTAATGATTGGTTAAGCTAATTTGCCTATCATGTACGCCTTCCGCAAAGTTGATTTAAAAGGAATGTCAACATAAAGGTATAGTTTGTTCGTGAACAGAATATCAGTGATGGACTTGGTCCAGAGTTACCCAGTATAGCCTCCTTGCTTAACTCTCTCTGTATGCTCCATGTGTTACTATTTTAATTTTGCAATACATCACGTGTTAAGAATTTATTATCTCAATTAACCAAATTGTTGAGTGAAACATGAAGTGACGAATACGTGACCTCAGGGATACTTTGAGTATTTGATTTCCAATACACAGACACTGACACGTTGTTCTCGTATTGATAAAATGAGAATCCAATTAAGTTAAAGTTAAATGCAAAAGAGATTTGAGAGAAAGAATGACCACAAAAAATACAAAATATTTAAAATGTTTTACAATTTAAATAGAAACCATTTTGGAAACATCACAAAACTTAAGCATTTACTAAAATACGATTTGATTGTCTTGCAACACTCCCGAGAAGAAGAAAATTGTATTTCCATAGCTTTTCTGGTGCTACTCATTTGCTGAAATAAATATTCTCCTTCAAATCGAGTAATGCATATTATAAATATTCTGCATAGCAATATATGTATTCATGCGATGTTAGCTGAAACTTTAGTTAGACGAGAAATCCAATACAATTTAATCACCAGGTCGTTTATGAGATGAGAGTCAAGTAAACGAATTTACTGAATGTGCATAATTTTGTAGGCAATCAAATGTTTACGTTGTTGTTCTTGTGCATATATGTTATGGTGTTGGTGCTAGTGTGAATGTGTATTTTATTTCCTCCTTTAATGTAAGCTTTCATCTTTCAAATCAAACTGTTGTTGCCAAAGTTGCAGTAACCTATGTTTGCAATACTTTAAATTTGTCTCTGCTGTAAATTTGGGCATAGTCGGAAGTTGGGCAAGTAACCACTAATCTACTGACTTCACCTGCACTTAAATTTGTGTTATTGAAATTCAGCTGCACATCTCACTTATAATTTTAGTTTAAATGAAACTCGTTTTATTTAAAAATTTGATTGCTTGCTGATTTTATTGTACGTCGTACAAAGTATGTAGTCATTGATACGTGAAATGCACGAAACGGTTAATTTGTCTTGACACATGACACAAGTTGTATGGTATTATCCCACATCACAATGTCGCGAACATTATATATGTATGTATGTATGTATGTATGTATGTATGTATGTATGTATGTATGTATGTACGATTATACCATGCACGAGCAAGGTTCAACAAAAATATTCAAATATACCCTGGTCGTTCTACGTCAGAACAACGCTCGTCTATGTCTATGTTGTTTATATTACTGCCGATGGTATAATTATATTATTCTCCAATATTTTTCGTCATTCAGCTGGAAAATACTCGTGACCTCGTCTAGCGACTCGTAGCGACACGGCCCTATAGGTCACTCTATTTACCTTGGCTGAACGATGACAAATATCGGGTAATAACATATAATTATATATTCACAACCATGATACATGTAGTCTTAGTAAACGTTTAACATTTTTAGAAATATATGATATTCGACAAAAATATGAAATGATATAGATTTATGTGTATCATGGAAATGCTATATGTAATTCAATTCATTGATCATGTGTTACATCAATACAATCAGTTGCAGTCCTCCCATGCCCTTGATGACAGATGTATACCAATAGGGGTACTATAGTCAACTACACATGAGTGAAACATTCTTGTACGTGATCAGACAACACAATATTGATGTTTCGTGTCTAACAAAGACGCTAAGGAAGTAAATTGTAAGCCGGCAGTCAATTGTGTAATTGCCTATTCTGTCAGAAATGTTATAGAATTATGTGCTGAGGTTACCCGTTCTTTAAGTCTTATTTGTGGTGACCTGTGACAAGAAGAATATTTAAGATAAGTACGAGTATTAGACGGAAATATGCAGTCTAGTAATAGCAATATGAAGAAATTACTCCCGTGAGTCGCCATGGTCGACAGTGAGACAGAAAGACAGACAAATACTATAGGTAGCTAGGTAGGTAGTAGGTAGGTAGGTAGGTAGGTAGGTAGGTAGGTAGGTAGGTAGGTAAATGGATGGATGGATGGATGGGTGGGTGATGGATGGATAGATGGATGGATGGATAGATAGATATATACATAGATACGTGGCTGAAATTAATGTTTGCTAATGTTACATCTGTGATATACGTACATAGCACGCCCAGATTGGCATAGTCCCCTTAAGTGCTTAGTAAATTAAACAATTGTGGTATATGCAACCACGCTTGATATTGTAGACTCATTTTACATGTAATCTAAACAAAAGTTTTAAGGGGGCACAGGCTGAGTTCATTCGAGTTGCAGCGTGCATATTGGAAGCATTATATCAATCAACCAAATTTCTATAGCGCCAACCTCCAGAGCAATTATACTTTGCTGAAGTATACTTAACTATCACGTGCGATTAGCTGAACACAAAAATGGTACCGAGAAATATTTATAAACGATTCAAAGTAATTAGAGTGCCTATAAAGATGTCGAAGAAATTGCTACTATGCAATCAACTGTTCTAACAATGCCAGAAGACAACTGTATTAAATGACACATGGAAGACATGCATTAACATTATACTAGAATAGTTTAATCAGATTTTATATATGTATGTTATTTGTGTGAACATCTTTATAGACTCAGCTTATGTAATTTTTGAAATACCCACCCTGTAAAACCTATACAAAACATAACATCATTATAATCGACAACAAACAAACAGACAAGCATGCATGCACTTAGCTATACTGCAGTACTAATTTAAAGCTAGTGTACCACCCACTGACTTCCAAACCATGTTTTAATGCATATATTTTTAGACTGAGTATCCCTCGTTCTTAATTTACTACATTCACCACCCACAGTATCGATTTCTATATTAGTTTCAAGGGAGACTTCAATTTTACTTGACAAATATCACTGCTATTATTCTGGTAATTCACACAAGCTGGTTTTAATTTTATATCTGAAAGTCACTTCTTGGGTGGTAGAAATTCATAGTGAAGTGCAATAGTGAAAATAAATGTGTGTGTATGTGTGTGTGTGTGGCGGGAGGGGGTTCTAAGTCCCTGGTATTATATATCAACTGTAACGGTTCATAGCCATTGATGTTGTCACGTCTTGTTACCGAATCATTCTGCCTTTAACTTCCATGATAAAGTTGATGGTGTAGTTACCATCCCATCTATTCTTACAAGTATTTTGCTGTTCGTATAACTCTTTTCCCTGTCATTAGTTGTTTGTTCGTTCGTTTGGAAACTATTTCCTTTTGGCTACGTGATCTACGATTTAACGTATTGTTAAGCAGTTGTTGTACCTTGAAAATAGTAATAAACTACCTAAAATTATAATTTGGATATTGCATGAGTTTAAAAGATTCAACTCTCTAAAGGCGAAGCGATGATTTGATCAGCTGTCGTCATCGATCGTGATCGTTCCCTTGCTTGCGTCAAAAACGTAACAGTTGTAATTCATTATAAGCCGGTGAATAAACGAAGTTACAGATTAATGCTCGAAGTCTTCGTTATAATAAACAATTTATTTTTTAACAGATGTCGTTATTTTGACATCGTTTTAATCTTTTTTGTTCATCAAGTTAAAGGGATCCCCTAGCTGGTAGTCCATAGACAAACCAATGAAGACACATTATCCTATACCGTTTGGCCAAAAAAAAACTTTGGCTCGTATTTATGAAAATATACAGCCAAGATGCTTCATAAATGCTTATACTTGGGTGGTTTTAAAGAAAATTAATGTAAACAACTAACTAATATGTATGTTTTAAAGGTTTGGGTCGTGGAACTTTGTCACTCTTTGTAAATTAGTTTACTCTATTATCAAATATTTCATTAAGGTTTTAGGCAAATAATAACCATGACGTTAATCTGGCCAATGTTCCACAAACTGTTTGAGATTACGTGACATAAACAAAGATAGTTTGAATTAGATGTCAAAAAGACATCTGACAATCCTTGCCGAATGAATAAACATTACGTTACTGAAGAGAATCCCATTTACAAAACGATTTTATGCAATTTGGATTAATATTTGCACAGATGTATAATTTCTTAGTTGTTACTGACAATGGCTAATCACAATTTTCATTTAATCAAACTGATGTCACACAAAGTAAACATAGTAAAAAAAACTGTCCTAAGGCATGGAGTAATTAATTTGTGCTGAAGCAAATACTATTGCCCTTTGTATTGATTATGCAGTTAAGGAGCTTTCCTTTCTAGCCCATTACAACCAATATGTGTTCAGGGTTATGCTACACTCTAGACAAGTTTAGAATAAATTATACAGTGATTAACTCATGGATGCATGTTTTTGGTATCCGTTTATATTAAGATGTGTATAACTACAAAACCACATTGTAGTATGCATGTTCTGTACGTTTTGCTGTGAACGAGTCGTGTAGCAGTTTCTGAATTTAGACAAGTAATGAAAATAACGTACAGAATAAAAATCTATCTGTATAATTTACCAGTAGTTCTAATATATGGCATGGGCTAACAAAGAAAAAAGAACAACTACAGGGCTGGCTGCTTCACTGAAAAAAATAATCAACACTTGTTTGCTACAGGGTATCACAAATGACACGTATTAAAGGGTAATACTCAGCTGCACGTCAAGTTTCACATCTGTCAGACTATGTTTTATTTGAACATCTCCACACTTTCTCTCCATTCCATTCAGTCCTTCATAGATATATTAGATGATATAGAAATGAATGTTACAAATGAACGAAAGCTAACAGCTGCTACATGCAGTCGACAGCTGGCAAGAAGAACCAACTATTGATCATTATACTTATGGGCTGTTAACATCATAAATGGTGTAATATACTGGTATCATCATATAACATGAAGTACAGTTCGACAACCTGGCAGGATTTGACACGTCGTTTCTCATAGAAAATTATTACCAAGCATCCGACATACTTGCATATATACTCATCTCGCGGTTAACTACACATACAATTCGTCTGTTTAAGCTCCATGTCTGTCTGTTATGTTGTATGGATTATGTACTAGCTAGGGTACAGATGGATGGTTAATATATAGGTTTGAATAAATGGGATCCATTATTATTATTGGTGGTGGTGGTGGTGGTGGTGGTGGTGGTGGTGGTGGTGGAGGAGGTGGTGGTGATGGTGATGATGATGATGATGATGATGATGATGATGATGATGATGATGATGGTGATGATGATGATGATGATGATGATGATGATGATGATGATGATGATGCCGTAGTGGTTGTCAATAACTCCAACTACAATAAAAGCATAATACCTCTAACATTGCCTTGTGCACAAGTAAATAAACAACTGTACAGCGAAGAAAAGTGCCCATGAGTAAAAGTATAAGCGTCCTCAGTTTTGAACGCTGAGACATATGGTATGAATTACTGTTTTATGTTCCTGACCAACAAAACGTGTTTACTCTCATTAAATATGATTTCATGAACTTATTATTTTCTGTTCAGTTTTCCAACTTGTCACATTACTGTTTTACTCCAGTCGATAGTGCGAGTTCTGAATAAAGTCAAATGCGTTGCTTTGTCCTTCTAATTGAACAGTGTGTCTCCAAAACTATACGTTCTTGCAGATGTGCTGGCAACTATAGATCACATCGTATTGAGGGGATACCCTCAAATTAAAGAGTATGTTCCTAATAATGTATATTTTTATTGTAGATGTGTTGGCAACTATGGATCACATCAAATTGAGAAAATATCTCTTCACAAATCAAACCTACGACAGGTCAGTTCGGCCAGTAGTCGATACCAGTACCCCTACATTGCTGGAACTACAATTTTTCCTGTCACAAGTTCTTAACGTGGTGAGTAAAATGTTATTTCAATTTTGTTCATTAACAGGTTTTATTCAATTTATTTACCCTTACGGGTACAGTTCTACCTGCTGCAGTGGTATCCTATTTTGAATGTACGTCACATCTTTACCTTTGGTGAGGGTGGACACCAACTTTGAGATACACTAGCGAACGCAAAGGATAAGATGAGGAGATGGGAAATGGGGAAAGTAACAATTAAAGCTTGTCCTTAACTAGACTGTAAGCAGGTTGATTCATTCTACACTAATGCCATGTTAGCACGAATTGAAAATACTTTTTGAACTTTTGAGAGAGAAAAGATTACAGCAGAAGTAAAAGTGCATTGTGTTAAACTGCAAACGTCTAAGCACAAGATCGTTACCACGAACGTTACTATCAGTTTACCTATTAACCTAAATCATCTTACCCCTTGAAGGAATTTTTTTATTATGGTAGTTGCTAAATTTTGAGAAGCCATATTACGATGTCCCCACTCTGTAAGCTGGGTTTGTTTATTTATTTATTTGTGAAACTAATACACGTTTCTATTCACAGGACGAGAAATTACAAACCCTGAAAATGAATGTATGGTTGACAATAGTAAGTACGATACCACATTAATATGAGCTACGTTACTGAAAAAGAAAATATCTATGATATGTAATGGATATGGGCTTTGTGCTTTCTTCTTTCAGTACGTTTTATTGGTTGACATGGTATATCTTTAGTTCTTTCCCCTGATTCTACGTGTTCAACTCATCAAGTTGCCAATCGGTTTGTCATTGACACACAGCATGTTAATAGCATCCCCGTTGATAAAATGTCACTACTTACATGCATATAAATGTTGACAGTTCCTATTTCGCCCATGACGGATGACATTGACGGCATTATACGGATCAGTGGATACATGCCTAAGTTGATGTATTTATAGTTGTCGGATTTAATTTCAACTAAGACATTTAATGGTGTGATTTATTTGACGATTGAAATTTAACTCGTAAAGATGAGGCGACTTATTTGTTTACTACTGCTGTGTTTGTAGAATAGATCCAGGATGCAATGCAATATTTGTTTGTTATACTTCTCCTATCAGAGATGGCGAGACGAATACATGACATGGGACCCAAACGATTTCGGCGGTATACTTAACTTCAAGATTTCAAAAGATATGCTTTGGATGCCTGATGTCTGGCTCTACCAAAAGTAAGATTCTGTTTATGCTGAAATCTGTTTATAAGAAATCGTTGTGTTTGTTCTAATTACCCTATATTACGGATATCTCATTTCTTAAAATACTCCTTTCAATATCCGTATCCACATGAGTCATGCTTCAATAACAAAACATGGGTTTACTCTACTGTAAATAAAACCAAAGGCAACCTACATTTTAATTAGTTCCAAGTATGTGACACATTGCAGATTATTTCCAATGTATTCTACTTAATTAGCTGTAGTTTTCCTTACCATGTTTCTATTTGTTTGTCTCGTTATTTGTTTCTCTTATATTGTCAGTGTTTCTGTCCATCAGCCATTTATTTTTAGGCTTATCATCTACATCTCCGTGTTCCGTCTATATGTTAGTTCATCCCCTGGGTTCATCCATTCACATGTCCGCCCATCCATCACCCGTCCACCCATTTGTATATGTCGCGTCTGTTTGTAGTGTCGGCGTCTCAATATATCTCGTTTGCTTTACTACATGAGGTAGAACTCGATATTTCGAATTTTGTATAAAAGACAGTCTGTGAAAGTTCCTTTTCCTGGTCTGATGTGGAAAACTCCTTTCATAACCTTCAGATTATATGCTGACTTAATTTTGTCTATTATAGTCTCAGACTTCAATTCTAATTTATTGAACTTTAAACTTTGTTTACCGTTCGACATTCAACACTCGTACGATCGTACTTTGATACTTGACGTTCATCGACGATTTATCAGCGACTACCCGTCTACCCTTACTTATTTCTATTTCCTAATTTTCAGGTATACAGCATAAAGTCTTGCTAACGATCTATCAGCGGCTAGCCTTACTATATTTGCAGGTTTTCATGTAGTTCTGTTGCAAACGATCAATCAGCAACTAAATTACCTAGTTTTCAGATCTTGTATAAGGTCTGATGCTAACGATCTAGGATATTTAGAAATAGCCTTTATTTTTCACATGCAGTGCTGACAACAAGTATGAAGATTTTACATTAAACTCACAGTGCCTTGTGCAGCATCATGGTGAAGTGTTATGGGCAGCACCAGCAATAATCAAATCACACTGTAAGATGGACGTGTGGAATTTTCCATTTGATAAACAGTCGTGCAGTGTTTCATTTGGTCCTTGGTTGCATAACGCTTCTGAAATCAGAGTTATGGGTACAGGTGAGCAATATGAACATTAGTATAGAGAGTACATACAATTGTAGTGTTTCTAAATTGTTGTAATGTTTATACGTGTTTTATGTTAAAGTGTCATCCCATGTATAAGTGTCAAGCTCAGTGCTATTATTAAGTCAATATTGACAATATGAATACTAGTATAAAATACATATGTACATTTACTTATATATATATATATATATATATATATATATATATATATATATATATATATATATATATATATATATATATTTATATATATATGATTTAAACACGATAAGCAGAAAAGAAGATAACACAAGATGAAGAAAAGAAGGTTTATAACATTGCCATTCTAGTTCTCAGCCACTGCTACAGTAGTATGAACATTGACAAGCACTGAGACAAATCTGCAACACTGCTGCTAACGATGCGCGGATTTCATTCAGGTTTCTATTTTAAATAATATCACATAGTGTAGACAAATTTGACCTTGGGCATGAAATAAGATAGAAGCATAGGATGTCCCAACTGTCTGTTTTAAAGCTATTTTGAGCACACCTGTGACAAATAGAACATAACTGACTCAGAGATTGATTCAAAACGTGTTTAATCTCATTTAATTCCAGGAGACTCCTCGTTTTTCGAAGGTGACACAGAGTGGCAGTTGTGGGATTTGGAGACCAGAAATACAAACGATACTGTACAATATTACCCTGACTATCCATATGAAGACTTTTCCAAAGTTATTTACAAACTCTATTTAAATCGACTTCCTACTTATTATGTATTCTACTTAATAACCCCATGTTCACTCATCTCGGCGACAACGATTCTCAGTTTCTTCCTACCCGTTGAGTCTGGAGAGAAAGTTGGTCTGGGAATAACTGTTCTTTTATCATTGACTGTTTACCTATTGCTGCTGGCAGAAACACTGCCCCCAATGAAGAACAACGTCCCTATTCTAGGTAATGACCACTTTAGAATTCATCATAAACGATATATTCTTCGAATTCCTTAACAAACACACACGTGCGCTCTCACACACACACATACATACATACATACATACATACATACATGTACATACATACATACACGCACCACGCACACACACACACAAGCACATACATACATACATACATACATACATACATACATACATACATACATACATACATACATACATACATATACTAATTCGCTTGGCTTACCCATGCCCGTTGGCTAAAATTTGACTGCTACTGAAAGCAAGGTCTAGGTTACTATCCATATTGAATATTATTCGCTGACTACCCACCACTGTTGTTATCTTTGATATATACAATAAGGTCTAAGTTGTTGTTAAGGGCATAGCCTCGTTTCTAATTCTTAGACGTCTTTGTGTTCATTGTTTTGAATGCTCATACGCAGGAGTCTCGTTTCCATTGTTATGTTTAAAAACTATGCTACCATTTGGCTGTTGCTAAGTGAGAAATCTTGGTTACTAGGCATAATTATTTGTGTTCAGTTTTGGAATGATCATTAACTTGACTACTTGTTATCATTGAAAAAACACTGCCGATTTCGTAAAGGGAATATTGCGGGTGAATGAGTGGGCAAAACAAGTTGTGCTTTGCTGCCTTATAAGATCTGTGTCAAAGGATGATGCATGCAAAGTTGCAAGTAAATATTTTGTCTTGTTCCTGAGAAGATTTCAACTGTTTCGTAAAATCCGAGATGTAACCAGTCAACATGACGATCGGTTCACAAGGGTTCGATGTTCCAGACCATATTTATCACAAGACGCTTGTTTTCATGAAACATATTTTTTTTAAACGGCGGAAGAAAGAAAAAGATGAAGAAGAAATTGAACAATGTTAATACGGTACAAACCCATTTGCTTGGACGCCTGATTATTAGAAAACTCTATTTGAAAATTTGTACAGTGACTCTGATTTTTTAAAAATGATTTTTATTTGAGAAAAGGTTGGAGTTTACTTGAACAAAGTAACATCAAAAGTTTTAGAGTCATTATTTTCATAATATGTGTTAGAAAAGGTATAGCATGTATTTTTTTTTAGTCGGTGGATTGCATATTGTAATACGGAAATGAACTAGATTGTGTAATAATTAAGAACACATTGCCCTTGATGAAAGATGTAAAAGGCATTAAAAGAGACATTAATTAAATGGAGATTACCACACACCCTGAGAGCAAATAGAGGAAAGGCCAGAGGGGGTTTGATAAACCTAAGATATGTGTTGTTGTGTTGGCAGGTTTTTTTCTTCAATTTGCAGTTGTATTAAACTTAACTAAAGCTAACTAATATGAGCAATATATTTACACCCTAGCTTTGTTAAACAGCATGAACGTCATCAATGACCTTTCCCCTTTCACGTCTTAATACTGTTGTGTTTCCTTGTGTGTCCTGACAGGCCAATACTATGCAGCTAACATGGTTCTTGTCTCGATATCAATATCAATGTCGGTGGCAGTGCTTAATCTGCATCATCGAGGACCTGAGAGTCAACCTGTTCCACGATGGTTACGGCGTCTTGTACTTGGTAAAGTTGCTCGCTTTGTTCTCATCAGACAAGTTTCCACGAAGACTGCCATCAGAAAAATCCAGCGGGAGAATGTACGGCACCATAGAAAATTTGAAAGTGCTCCCATTTTCGATATGTCGGAATCGCCGGAGTCAACTTTCAGGAACGCAGTGAATGGAGTTCTTCAAGCAAGACGACTAGCCAACCACTCGCCTGGACCAAAACAAAGACGGAACCAACAACAGTCTTCGGATATACAACCTAATGCAAACCCTCTACCTAGATTCTTTGATGGGAATGTACATTTTCTAAGAGAAATTTTGAACGAAATAAAAGCATTGCGACAAATGTTAGATGACCGTAAAAAACAAAGTGCAACTAGTTGTGAATGGAAACAAGTTGCTCTTGTCGTGGATAGAGTTTTTCTCTTCTTCTATATCCTGGCTACAATCGGTTGCATGCTTGTCATTTTCTTACAGATAGAGTATGAAGAAGGCCCTAGTCCCCTTGAGAAGAAATATACCAAGCTATATGGACCACCATAAGATGGGCAGTGATGTATCTCTCAATCTAACATGAGCTATATGTACATATGACACAAGCTAACACAGTTACTGCAGCTGAACTGAACATGGGTACGAAATACAGATTGCTGAAGAAGAATGTGTTGGTGGCAATTCAAAGTTAATGGTTCCTCCTACCATTTGTGCCAAGTCTATGACTTCTTACTACGACTTGGTCTTCTTAATTCTGACCAGTATTTTGCAGACATTATCTGATGGTAAACTTTTACATACGGTTTAAGAGAATCAGAAGTAAAAGGAGGACACTTTAAAGATATGACATCAAGAAAAATATGTATGCGATGAAATGAATGCAAGCCTGATCTGTTTGTCAAGCTCTTTGTTTGGAATATTCTTATTCGTGTGTTTTCAATCAAAGGCTCAATGACGATTTTGGGGAAAAAAAGTATGAATACAATATCACCTACAGAAACATTATGTTGCTTATCCTTTCTGCATAGCTAAACTTGACATTTACATGACAGAGACCTGAACACTTTGACAGTGAACCGGATCTCACATACATCCAAAGCAACTGTACATTGATTTTATTATTGGAGGATATGTATTTGAAACCAGAGTTGAAATTAGTGTTTGTGAGAGCGTTTTACTTCATGAGCCCACCGTAATAATATGCATTTATAGTTTTCTCGAGACTGTGTTTTCACTAAGACGTTTCGCAACCTTGTTGATGGATAAACCCTGTTCTACCCATGTGTACACCCGATTGTGAATTGTAATTACTGCAGCACTAAAGTTAGAACTGTACTTACCGTAGTTTATACTTTATCTAGCACTTTTGTCTTTACCTCAATTTTCATAATTTTTTAAAGTATTGATAGTAATGATTCATTTTTCCTTCAAATAAAGGGTTCATTACATGGTCGTGATAAAATCGTTGTGTCTTAAAGGAATGCTGTACTCGACAACTTAAAGAGTCATTAATTGATTCGTGGTAAATCCCTATCTATGTACCCAAATCTACAGTTCAGGTAGTAAAATACATTTTAATATTGTTCCATATACAAATACACACTTGACATGAGAAGGTGAATCGGTATTGCTATTTTTCTATATCACCCCAAATATGAATGTCACTATTTTCAGCTTGGGTAGTCGTAACAACAAAAAGTCGTGAATGTCAGGAGCGATTGGTGCGCTTGTGCGCCCCTGTTTCAGAAGCAAAACAGCACACAGGCAATGTTACTCAAGAAATGCAAACATTGATTTCCAGGTTTAAAAATATTGAAATAAGCGTTAACTTATATTTTGCCCTTTAAAGAATACACCAACCCTTAATTGACAATGATTCAATCTTTCTAATTAGCCGACATATATGTCTTCTATCATGTGATACCTTGTATATCAGCTTGAGGTTTGTATGCAAACAGTGTCAATAGACAAATTATATCAGGACCATTTGTGTTTTTGTCAGTGTCTGCAATGTTACATGCTTTAGGAAGTGTACAAATTAAATAAATAAAAATAAAAAGTAACCTTTTAAAAGTAATAGTTCTAGTTATAGCTTTTTCGCGACTCGAACGTCTGTGAATGTGAAAACAAAAGGAATATAATTCATAAAGATGGTGGCGATCTTTTTCTGAAAGCAGAAATGTTCGCTACTGTGTGAACCTTAGAACAGTCAAATAGGTCAGTGTTTAAATATATGCATGTAATTTGTACATTTAAATAACAGCATGGCTTTTTATTATCTTTAATATATACCATGACATGGCAATACTATTCAAACGTTCGATTCATTGTGTCATCAATCATTTAGTTGGTTCGTTGAATGGTACATGGTAGGTAGGTGGGTTGCAGACAGGTAGGCAAACATACCGACTGTCTGACTGACTGACTGACTGACTGACTGACTGACTGGCTGACTAACTAACTAACTAACTGACAGATCTAGACTGACTGACTGACTGACTGACTGACTGACTGACTGACTGACTGACTTGGTGGGTGGGTGTGCGCATGGATGGATGGATGGATGGATGGATGGATGGATGGATGGATGGATATATAGATGGATGGATGGTTGAACGAACGAACGAACGAATGATTGAACAAACGAACGAAAGAAAGAAATGATAGATGGACATGTGCTGGATGAATGAATGAATGAACGAACGAACGAACGAACGAACGAACGCTAAAATCGTGATACACGTCACTTTCTGATTCTGATTCTTATATTTCTTACGATTACATATTTACAATATATTCGGTTATTCATTTAGATTCATCTTAGTCTACTGGCTTCGCCGAATTGTCCTTTGCACATGGGTCAATTAGCTGTATAGCTACGTGTTCTGAAAATGTGCCAGGCTCTTTTACAGTGAGTAGTCAAGTCTCACTTTTACATCATAAAAGTGGATTATAGTGAACCCCGGGCCCCGTAGCTATACAGTTACTACCAAATGCAGTTACTATCAAACCAGAAAGACTATATAGTATCAATTAGGCGAAGCGATGTATTTTACATTTCATGCAACGTTTTTGGTTATGAATTACACAAGCAAAACACAGGCACTGATAGCATGCACACATGAAACGTGACATTCTATCTCATTGTGAACACAAATATAACGGTTCTGTGTTTGTCTTTTACTTGTTTCATCCGACAGTGATGTTGATTTGTATTTCATAGTGAGGTAAGATGTATCATTTTATATGCTTTGTAAGTGTCTGTATTGTGCAGATTTACTCGTGTGCATGTGTAGATGCGATGTTCTGTTTTAATCAATATCATTTTTAAAAATGACATTGAACACTGTAATATAACTTTAAAAAGTTACGCCAGATATGTATGTATGCCATCAAGTTTGTATGTCATCACTCTAACATAGTGTTACAGCAAACGTTAGTGTTACTACAACTATAACAAGATATAAAAAAAGAGAAACCGAATAAATAAAAATAAACAATCTTTGTAAAATCATAGACTAACATAAACCATTATATCAATTATCACATTACTCCATTTTGATGAAAATATCAGTTAAATTATTTTTCTTACTTCGAATTCCAGGCTTGAAATGACTTTTATGTTTGAAATTATATAGACATATATAGTTGCTAATTAGGAAATGTATACAAAGACCTATCACTGAGTTCACATATCATAACAAGTAGGTCGCAAAACATAACTATCAATATTAGCAGATGTTGTTGTTTTAAAGATTTGCTTTACTCAAACTTAGACACTTAAATTAGTTGATATCAATTACTAAAGATGTACATAATTAAATTGAATTGAATGGTACACTGATATACTTTTGAGGCATACTGTGGTACCATAGCATATGCTGCCCAGGCCAGTGAACGTGTCTGACCTGGGAACTGTCGCCAACGTATGACAATAAATAGTTACAGACATTCTTTCGCTCTCAGACTCCTTGGACTGAAAGTAATACACTGCTACAATAGAGATCCTTCGTTTTGAGTTGACGATAAAATCCATCACTTCTAGCAATAATCACACCTTTGAATATCTTCAACGCCATCTAAGTCGTTAGGCATTACGACAATTGGATGGTGGACAGTCGAAGTCAAGAATACAGGTAAATTTCACAAAAATGAATGTGTCGTTTGTGTCTGGTAGTATCAGTGTCAATTTTGAGTAAGGGTGAGAGGTTTTTTGTTATGAATAAATGAGTTTTCTGTTGTATTAAGTAACAATTTTCACAAATATCCATCTTTGCTCCATCGATAAATACTTCATTTTGAAACTTCTGTAGTCTGCTCATTACAGTGAATTGGATAACATTATATTTTTCACATATGCTTCCTTGATTGGTCTAATTTGCATATAATATTCCGTAGATGGAGTATTTCGATGTGTATTGTTGAGTAAATTGTATGATTATTATGGTGCGGTTATTTATGGACGGTGTTCATGTATGTAACATTGCTTAAGCTTGTTCTTTGTATTAGGCTAATTGAGTGGCTATTTGTGTCTAATTATGTATTTCTATGAGAATCTGTGGGTGCTTCTATAATTACCAGCGTGGTTCTATGTGTATCAATATTCTATTAGTATCATTGAGTAGTTGTACAGGTATCATTGAAAGGTTCCATTTGTATCACTGAGTGGCGTTATGTGTATGGGTACACTTGATAGTTCTAATTGTTTGTGTATCATTGCACTTTTTCAAGCGTGTGAAATTCATCATCGTGATTTGATACGTTGTTATTGTGTATTGTGGGTTGGTATTAAAGGAGTTCTCTGTGGAGCAATAAATCGTTTATTTTCTTATCACTGAGAGATTCTATGAAGGAGTGGATATGTACGAGTCGATTGCATGAATGTGTAAAGTCTCTACATTCCATGACATGAGCTTCTGGCAAAAATACATTAAAATATTCTGGTAATGAATAATAGAAGTAAATGTCATTTGTGCAGCAAACTTCTGGCTAAAAGTGTTTATACAATCAATAGCAAGGTTGATAACAGTCAAATGACTACTCAATCAATCAACATTTCACGTCAAACGATAAATCATGCACAGCCAAAAAATAAGTGATAGTTAAAATACAACGAAAACACGTAAATCAATTTTTCTAGGATGTTAAAATACTTTCATTGAAACAGCTTTGATAATGATTGCCAAATTAAAAAAAATACGGACCATAACGCCAAAGTTAAACAAGTGACCTTATACTGTCATTTTAAACATCATCTACGCTGCCATTAATCAATGCTTTCTTACATTTTCGTCACATAGACATCAAAAGAGTGCATCTTTGTGTTATAGTTATAACTATATGTGAGTTCCAGTCTTTTTATAAATACATAAATTAAGTCAAAATGAATACACATTCATAAATAATATTATACCAACATTTTTGGCATCCTTTAAATTCTTGATGTCAATAGTATTTCTAAAACTTGTGTAAAATGCATACCTCGGATACAATTACATGCACAAGGTTTGTTCACGATGTCCCATTCCACTTCAACTAACCAAACGTTAATAGCCAGAAGAAAAAAGGAAATCCCAGTATTCTGCAATTTATCAACCATTTTATCAATTATACATCAATAGAAGGCATTAGATGTGACAAGTATTATTTAGAAAGGTCAGGCCGGGTCATGAAAGATCTTCACTGATTTACTAAAAGGCGTCATTTTTTTCAAACAACACCGATAAGTCCTAACGGTGGGTACATAAATTTCTCTTAAGTTGGGTCTTATCTCGTTTACTTGAAAATAGTTATTCACTAATGAGTTTTCCATGTCTTCCGTCTTCCTACAATTTTCATGATGCAGTAAGTCGTGTCAAAATCTCGTAAACGTTGTAATGAAAAATCCCTCTTTTCCTTCAACTAATCGTGATCTCTCCAGAAGACATTTTTTCTGATAGACAAGCAGATGGCTAAATATTGCTTACAGTTCAAATTATATCCCAACTTCATTATTTACGCAGGCTTTTGAACAGATTATATTTCCAATTTGTAAGTCTGTAATGTTAATGTGTTAAATCTATTTATATCTATAATATTTCGAGATATTGATATGAAGAAAAGGACCAATGGATTCTCCCTGGCGAAGGATGCAAATACTCCTTTTCGAGTATTTTGTTTGACACCTAGAGACAATGTAATGAACCTTTTACATTATTATTACCTGGGGAATATTGATATATGTATTTGAAAGTCTTTTTCAGCTCAAGAAGGGTTGTTTACGTTTTGGTGCTGTCTGTCTGTCTGTCTGTCTGTCTGTCTGTCTGTCTGTCTGCCTGTCTGTCTGCCTGCATGCATGTATGCATATATGTATGTGTATACATGTATGTATGTATGTATGTATGTATGTATGTATGTATGTATGTATGTATGTATGCATTGCCTAACTTGCCTGTGTCTGTCTGCCAGAGTGCCTGTTTATGTTATCATGATATATCATGAACAAATTATTTGTAAGCAAATATAGTACATACTAACCTTCTTATTTGACAATACTTGGTGCTTTTTTTAATGATTTCTAGGAAAGGTTTGATTTCTTTAATGGGTTAACAATTGACTGGTATGTGCTATATGGGTGAGGCAATGTGTCAGTTTGTCTCAGTAATTTGCTAAGGACCTTTACCAAAACTTTAGTTCGATTGATATGAGGCAGATTTGTAATTTTCATAAGTAAGTTTCATTAGAATTAGTGCAGTAGTTTTTGAGATATCGTGTCTACAGACAGACAGACAGACAGACAGACCGACCGACCGACCGACCGACCGACCGACAGACAGAAAGACAGACAGACAGACAGACAGACAGACAGACAGACAGACAGACAGACAGGTAAAACTATGACACAACCTTTCCTTATGGAAGATACAAATTTTGTATGTAAGTTAGATAGACTGCAACGTATATGGATAAAGCAATATGTGACTGTTTATGTTAGGTTGCACAATGAGTATTTTCATTAAATAACCTTGTAAATACCAGGTACATTTCATGTCAGAAATCTGTGTACACATTTATAACACTTTGTTATATTTATTATGTACATCAAAGAGGTTTTTAGGACAGAATACTTAACGAATATCTGCTACACATGAGTAAAATGAGTATTTTTACTTGCATTATCTATTAGAAACCTACGGGGACACTCCACGTTCATATCTGGTTTCACTGTAGCACAATGTTACCCACTTTCCTTCGCAGATCAATAGTAGATAAGAGTTACAGGGGGACAGCACTCCAGGAAATAAAGTTATTTTGTAAACGTTGGGTTCTGAAGAGTCATTTCAAGAATTGTTCAGTGACTGAAAATGCATTCATTTCCTGGAGTGATGTTTCCCTTTAATGAGAGAAAATACAGTAAATGTTTATCAAATAATTTCTTTGTTAATAACTAGTCATATGATAACCCTAGTTGATTTTCAATGCTAAATCTTCGTCCTTCAGTAACAAACAAGTACTTTAACCTCCCTTTCACTTTAAAAAGCCCATATATACCGGCGTTATTCTGTGAGTCCTTTGTAAATTTACTTGGGTACGTCTGACGTTTGGATTTACAACATACAGGTGATATCGAGGTCTACAAACATTTACACGAAATTGGAATAGCTTGAAGGGAAATGAAACTACAGAGAGTAAACATGTTAAGTAAATCGAATATGGGAATACCGTGTCATCACGTTGAAGTTATACCATTGCCTAGAACCACAAATCAATTGGAGGTGACGCAGTTTGCACTGCCTTTGCTTTGCTCTGGTCAATTTCGAATCCGTGTCCCCAGGGATCTAAGAGTGTAGTCTTTTAGTGTGTATTTATTCACGTACATTACATACATACACAGAGGTCGACTGGCAAACAGCTAGATAAAGAGGAAGAAGAATTCGTTATCCTAAAAATAGTTTAGTTCAATGCATATTGCAAGACGTTACAATCAGAAGACAAACACATCAAAGCGAGTTGAAAAATGGGAACAGAACTGAAGAGTGCTACAAAATGGTTGTTTGAAATTCCTAAAAGCCCTGACATACCTACATAAATCATTCATAACGGCTTCTTTTGAAGAACATAAGAAATGTTGAAATTTTACTTACTTTTGGATGAAAGGTTTCTGCCAAATTGAAGCAATTCCTTAACTCGCTATTGATTATTGGCGAAACATTCAAGTGGAAAATGAAACGTGTTTCAGTTACAAACAGTATTACTTTGAAGATGAGATTTCGGTTTTAATCTCATTTTGATAGACACAATTTATATTAAATGAAATGTATCTACTTTCCTCAATCTATAATATTACAACAAGAACTATCGAAGTTTTGATAGAATAAAGTAGTACAAACGCCCTACGTGTGTGTTCGACAATCTCAATGTAGCATCATATAACACAAGACTTAGTATTTAGGTTCATTTTACATAGTTCATACACCGAGTTTTCTAGAGATGCATTTGATCAGAACGCCGTTACTGGACAATTAAAACTCGCGTTGAAGGTGCCGAAAAGCAGCCCCCTTGTCACACTATTAACCTACCATAAGTGTGGACACACATGGCCACACCATACACCAGGATACAACATGCACAAATACACACACTAAACATACGATACTCTAGTCTGTCCTATTAAACAGATGGCTTCAAGTACTTTATATTTTCTTAACGATTGCATCCTGTAGTGTATTTGTAAAGTTTATATATGGAAGAGAATATTAATGTCTATGTGTCATAAGGAGAAGATTTTCAAAGCCAGTTTGAAATGTCCACCACTGATAAAAGGACGTTCTGGTCAAAGACATCTCTAGAAAACCTTGAAATCGGTTGTAATATTTTGATATATGTTCCTATTATTGGCATTTTTATATCCTTATTTTGCCCTTATTTAGATCGTATAACTGTATGTCGCGAGTATCGATGTTTTTAATGAAAAGGCAATGAGGGGATATATAATAGATTTACTACAATAAATGCTTAAGGCTTCTAAAATAATAAAAACCAATAGTTGATATACATTTTTGATCTACAAACTTTCTGTGGAACGGATTAATTTAATTTTCCCTATCATAACGCACTGGGATAAGTTATGACCAGAGTGGAAATGCTAATGATCGAAGGACCTGATATGTATTTAGCACTTAAAAGGCAACATATTTTATGGCCAATGTATGTATAAGAGACTTTGGGGTTTTAACTGTCATAAAGGAAATGCAAACAGTTTTTCTAAAGAACGTTTTTAATGACAAAAAGAGAATATTACGTAATGCTTTTTGCCTGATTTATGGGGCATTTTATGACGGGTTAGTGAATTTCGTAGTCTTCTGCGATCAGAGGAGACTTGTTATAGAAGAGAAACCTAGACATGGTTTTAGCACACATTTTGTTATGAGTCATCTGTATCTATAAAACGTTGAGCTTGATCAGACGATGTAATCTGCAATTCTTGGCGAGCTAAATGTTAAGTCTACCTTTTCATCAATACATCATGTTATCACAACTTTTGGGATATTATCACTGAATTTGTATTGTTGTGCCAAACTAGATATTAATTGTTGTAGGCTTACTCGATTGAAAATAGTTCATATGTATACACCTACAGTGCGTATTTAATCTGATTATGGGGACACTTCATTTCCATTTTTCTGCCAATTATGTTTTGAAATCTGAAGTACACAGAACTAAACCTTCGCACGAATATTTACTCTCAGACTATTTAAAAACATTATCAGCTCAGCAAAGTCTTCGTTTTGAAAATAGATACAATGATATGACTTCCAAAATGACAAAACTAATGCTTATATGGCAGGATCTTTTATTTTATAAACAAGGGGAATATTTGTGGACAAAGTGTATATATTGTTGTGCCGAGGACTTTAATTAAACCCTGTCCATTGAATCTCGATAATGCGATAAGTGGAAATATCCTTGCGAATGGTATTTTGAACAGCCATTCTTAGATTACTAATGTGGAAATTCTGAAAACAGCTTACTTACTTAAAATATATATATATATATATATACCTATAGATCATAAATATCGACCTTACGTATACCCATTGTGAATATGTTCATAATTTTACCTTTTATGTACTCAATCATTACCATATCCGTTTGGGTCATTGATGTTACTCATTTGACAAGGGTAACTTTCCAAGTGATTTGTCACTTGTAAAAGCTTTACAGTATTTCAAGACAGAACGACTTAAGAAAGCGTGAGAATAAAAGAGCAATCATCTTCGTTGTAGGTGGAACATAATTGAAGAGACAGTCTGGCAAAACAGCCAGGACTATTCACGAATTAAATGTCAAAGGGTTTTCAAATAGACAGTTTGTAATTGTTCACAAACTTGTTCGCCATCATTCAAATGTATATCTCGCCGAGGGTAATTTGCGAT